>NC_056725.1:1368274326-1368374326 GCF_019279795.1 Protopterus annectens
GCTAAAGTGTCTTCTGTGTGGTAACATGCGTGAATGGGCGTACCTTCGTTGAAGGTTGTGCGTCAGGGCTGGCAACTCGGTACATAAAAATCTACTGCCAATCATTAGCGGACTGGAGTTCTGCTATGGCGACCCCTAACCGGGAAAAGCCGAAAGATACAACAGTGTGACTTAATGCTTATTAAATAATTATTTAATTGCCAACCTGTTAAATTAACAGTTTGGTCAAAAGCTTTAAAGTGAGAATCAGATTGATGCTAGTTGTATCATCAGCTTTTAATCTGTGTCAAGAATGAATTGCAAACATTGTCTTGTTTACCATCCACTCAGCTATTTTGGAGCTTTACTCCTGCAGATTATAGATAGATAGATTCTCTCCAGTTGATCTATTGCTTACATCCCCCATTGACATATTTTGTCAAATTGTAATGTCTGGATTAGTGATAAGTTTTGTTGACTTGCTAAGGAACCGCTTGTGTTTTTTTTTTAATTACAGTAATGCTTTAGAGTTTCATCATACTGTGTTTTGCAGCATGATCTGGTGACCAGAAATTTGGTTGTGAAACTGATCTCATGAACAGGCTACTGTTCTGGTTCATTTCTGGTTAGGCTTACTAGCAATTTTGTTACTCAATAATGAACTGATCTGGTGTAGCGGCTTTTGTCATTAGTGATGTTATGATGCCTTTACTGGATTAGCTGTTTTGTGTGGACAGTTCTGAAAATCAGTCTTATACAGGCTTATGCCCATGTGATTGCTACTGTGGCTGTCACAGTCCTAATTTGTTATATCTGAGGGCTACTGCTCACTGCTTTGTGTATAAATTCTGGGTGATGATTGGAACATCTTTGGCAAAGAAATAGCCAGCTTGAGGATAAACTTATTCTGGACACTCATTATTCTGCCTGCCAGAGACAGAGACATCCAGTGAGAGATCCACTGAGATCTCTGCTGCATCGTCTGGCACAACTCTCTTGAACGATGAATGGGATGTGCAGTCCAGACTTCCTCACTGCTTGCAGAGTCTTTTCACCAACTCATTGCGAGGAACCACAAACCTCTTTTGCTGATAAAGATGTCAAGATCAGGCTGTCTCTCCATGCATGTTGAAGCCACAGTACATTACAAGGGATCTACTCTTGGATAGCCAGATTTTTGCTGGGATGAATTTGGATATGTCAGTTATGATGATATCAGGGATGTAGTTTCATTTTTATGCTCTGCCGCTTGCAGACTGGATGCTGGTCCGACTGTACTGATTATACATTGTCTTGATTCCATCAAACTACTCCTTTTCTTCATTGTTTCCTTTCTGAAAGGGAGTGGGTCTTCTCATCAGTATTAAAAGTGGCCGTAGTGATTTCAATTTTCAAAAAATAAAACATGCAAGGACCTAAACCTTTGAGGAAATTACTATTATGTCTCTAACCTTTCTTTTAGAGTTATGTTTATTGACAAGGTGTTTTTGTGGAGATGTATTCCTGTCTTACATCTCATGACCTTGTTAACCAATGTCAGTGTGTGCTTTAGATATAGGCTCAGTACTGAGACAATCCTAATTTGAGTGGAAATGGCCTTCTAATGGCCAAAGATCAAACTTTATATTTCCTTTTGCTTGTCCTTGATCTCTCAGTGGCATTTGATACCATACATTACACCATCTTGATTGAGCATCGTAGAGTCCTCTGTGGTTTTAACACCATTGCACTCACTTGAATTGTTTCTTACTTTTTGGGGCCATTTCTAGAGGATAGTTGGTGCAAATGAGGTTGCTGACTGAAAACTCCTGTTCTTGATGGGTCTATATCAGTTCATCGAATACTTAATTGAGTGAATCGCTATTTGTCAAACCCTATTCAGTGAAAGCTCAATTAAGTGAATGATTGTTTCAGGAAAAAATTTCCAAGTGAAAAGACATGGCTGGCCATCATTGGGAGTTTGCCCTTTTCTCCACTGTAGTGTGATCTCGGAGTTGGTATATATAATTAGGGGGGTGGGGGTGGGGGGTGAAGCGCCCACTTTGCAGGGTTTTACATTTTGTTGTATTTGTTCTGATCAGTAGCTGGCCTATTATTTTTTCCCACTATGAAATGTTTGGCTGTAACAGTCATTTGCTTAACTGAGCTTTTGCTGATTTGATTTTGATGATTAGTGATTCACTCAATTAAACTTTCAACAAAGTAATATAGACCTGTTCTTGATATATTACTCTTTCTTGCAGGTCCTGTACTGGCTGTAGGTCACTGCCAGCTTACTACTACTTAACTGTTGGACCCTGCACAACCTGAGTCCAGTGTATTAGAAAGAACTGTTGGTCCCATATGTCCCAGCTGAATCCATCAGCACATCAGGTGAGGAGCCGCTAGCTATTCCAAATTCCTGGTTAGAAACATATGGTAGGTATTCTCTGTTTACCTTGCTCAGGTCTTTTGGAATAATTTACCTTCTTTGATAATTCATGCAATACTGAGATCTCCTTCGTGAGGTCTCTGAAGTTTTATCTTTTTAGAAGAGTTTTTTTTTTTCAGTCCTTTGAGTGGCAAATTTCTCTTTCAGTACATATATATATATATATATATATATATATATATATATATATGTATATATATATATATATATATATATATATATATATATATATATATATATATATAAATCCAAACACGAAAACACTGGAACCAGATAGGAGTGTGCTGTAATAACAAAAATATATCCAGAAAACAGCAAACAGCACGTAAAGTACAGCCAGGGTAGATATCTTATGTTCCTGTAACAGCGGCTACAAATAGAAGCCACTACTGATAAGCCATAACTTGAAAAGCAGACGACAAGTGAGTATAATACTTCTTTCAATGTTCACATTAACAGAAGACCTGTTGACACCCTTTGCAGGAGATCAATTCATTGGAACATCACCAAAGACATCCTTGAAATATTTTCACTATTTATTTCATGACCACTTACACGGACTTAAAAACAAGTAAAAAATGTAAAACGAGTAATGTGCGGATAAGCACTTTCGGGTTTTAGTGTCAACCCTTCATCAGATTCATCAATAAAAAGACGCTGAACTCCCTTTTTAAAAAATATTGTATACCAATAGCACATCACATTACATAAACACGCCCATCTTCATCATATCAAACATGCCTTCTCAGCCTCTGTTTCCTTAATGCTGGCTGAATAGGGAAGGCTGTGTTTAGTCCAGGTTTCAAGTGCGCTTGCAATTTGCCAATCCAGTACATTTCCTCTTGTTCAAGCCTATTTTTAACATTCCCCCCCCTATTGGATGTATAGACAATCTTTAAAACCCTAAACACAAAATGGTGACCTATATTGTCCCTAACATGTTTCGCCAGAGGGTTCTTGTAGTCTTTGAGTCTGATATCACTAATATGCTTGGAAAGTCTTTCTTTCATTTGTCTAATAGTCTTCCCTATGTAGAATTGTTCGCACATTGAGCATATGGTTAGGTATACGATGTTTCTCGTTGTGCAGTCCGCATAAAAATTGCTTATGTACTTCTTCTTCGTAGTAGGATGTTCAAAATAATTTTCTGTGCAGATGTATTTGCACATCGTACACCTTCTACATGGGAAAGTTCCTTTCCTATCAGACTCAATGTGTGATACCAAATAATCATTTTTGTAAAGAATGTCTTTCAAATTATTGGTATTCCTATAAATAAATTTAGGTAGTTCTCCCACTATATCCTTACATTCTTCATTAGACGACAGTATCTTCAAATTTCTTTTTATTATTTTGCCTATTTCTTCTGTATCTGTAGTGTGGGTAAGAATCAGCTTTGGTCTTATCCTTAGTCCTATCGCTCCCAGATATTTTATTCACTTGCTTCCCTTTCGGGTATGGCCTCGCCTTCGTTTCTCTTTCTGTTATTACTTGCTGTTTGCTTGCCATTATTTCTTCTTCTTTGTATCCTCTATCTCTCAAATGACCTGACATATCTTCCATCATGTTCACAATGGTATCGTCATTAGACTGTATTCTTGATGTTCTTAAGAATTGACTTCTCATAACGTTCTTATGAGTAAATCTGGGATGCATGCTGCTTCTTGGCACTATGTTGTTTCTCCAACATTCTTTTCTAAACAGACTGGTTTCTATGTCTCCATTTTCATTTTGCCATATTCTTACATCCAAGAAATCCATCTGTCTGTCATTGTGCGTTAGAGTGAATTTCAAGAAACTGGTGCTGTTTTCTAGAAAGGAGTGAAAATTCTCGAGTTCCATGGCATTGCCTTCCCACAAAATATATATGTCATTGACAAATCTCTGATAGAGCTTCAAGTTATCTCTCCATGGGTTCTCTTGATATATCACTTTTTCCTCCCATTGCGCCAACACTAAATTCGCATAACTGTTGGCGCAAGGGGTACCTATGGCTACTCCACATAACTGAATGTAGAATTTGTTGTTAAATAGATAAACATTGTTCACAAGTATCATCTCCATCAGTTCACATATAATTCTCTCATGGCCTTCAGGCCATAGTTGTTTGGGATACTTGTGAATAAGTTTTTAATGTCCATGCATACCATCAGCAGACTTTTCTTTTCTCTTCTCATACATATAAAGTCACTGAGCTTCTCTATAAAAGCTTGTGTATCTTTAAGAGCTGCTGGTGCTTGCTCCAGTTCCTTCTTAATGTAATTCTCTACATATATGGAGGCTGGTTCCATAGTCCATCCCGCTCCTGTCACAATAGGCCTCATTGTTGGTCTTAACGGATCCTTGTGGACTTTTGGAAGACATTTGAATGCTGGAATTAAAGGATATTCGACCTGTAAATAATTATGCAGTTCAACAGAGATCATGTTTCTTAAAGAGAACTATACAATGAGAAACATCATATACCTAACCACATGCTCAATGTGCGAACAATTCTACGTAGGGAAGACTATTAGACAAATGAAAGAAAGATTTTCCAAGCATATTAGTGATATCAGACTCAAAGACTACAAGAACCCTCTGGCAAAACATGTTAGGAACAATATAGGTCACCATTTTGTGTTTAGGGTTTTAAAGATTGTCTATACATCCAACAGGGGGGGAGATGTTAACAATAGGCTTGAACAAGAGGAAATGTACTGGATTGGCAAATTGCAAGCGCACTTGAAACCTGGACTAAACACAGCCTTCCCTATTTAGCCAGCATTAAGGAAATGGAGGCTGAGAAAGCGTGTTTGATATGATGAAGTTGGGCGTGCTTATGTAATGTGATGTGCTATTGGTACACAATATTTTTTAAAAAGGGAGTTCAGCGTCTTTTTATTGATGGATCTGATGAAGGGTTGACACTAAAACCTTAAAGCGCTTATCCGCACATTACTCATTTTACATTTTTTACTTGTTTTTAAGTCCGTGTATGTGGTCATGAAATAAATAGTGTAAATATTTCAAGGATGTCTTTGGTGATGTTCCAACAGATTGATCTTCTGCGAAGGGTGTCAACAGGTCTTCTGTTAATGCGAACATTGAAAGAAGTATTATACTCACTTGTCGTCTGTTTTTCAAGTTATGGCTCATCAGTAGTGGCTTCTATTTGTAGCCGCTGTTACAGGAACATAAGATATCTACCCTGGCTGTACTTTACGTGCTGTTTGCTGTTTTATGTGTATATATATATATATATATATATATATATATATATATATATATATATATATCTGTACATATATATATATATATATATATATATATATATCTTTACAGATATATATATATATATATATATATATATATATATGGTTTACTATCAAAATGTTGAAATTCATATGGTCTAACGTTCATATGATCGACAACACGAATATTAAGTAGTTCATTTGTTCGACAGAACGTGCATTCAAATTATCTGTCGACATTATGTTGACAGCAGGCAAGGATTTACCCTTGTCAGCACTGTTGTGCGATCTCGGAGTTGTAATATATAAGTAGCAGGGGGTGTAAACACTAGTGTTAATTTGCAGTTTGTCGACCATTTAAACTTTGACATTTTTAATTTCAGTATTTTGAACGTTTGATGTAATGATTTCAACATTATGATCGTCGACCATATGAATTTCAACATTTTGATAGTAAACTATATATATATATATATATATATATATATATATATATATATATATATATATATATGTATATATATATATATATATATATATGTATATATATATATATATATATATATATATATATATATATATATATATGTATATATATATATCTCTTCCTTTTCTTCACATGCAGGCTGTTGAGCTGCCTTTACTAGATTTTTTTTGTTGAATTTGATTTTTTTTACTGTACAGTGCTTACTGAATACATATTTAAATACTTTTAATAAATTAATAGTCAAAGAGTTTGCAAACCATTCAATTCAAGAATACACAGAACTGTTTACTTTTGTAACAGATGTCAATAATCCTGATGATTTGATGTATCTCCCTGTAGTAGTGATGACAGATTTTACCAACAAACCTGATGCTTTGATGAATCTTTCATACATTATGTTAAGGAGTACTTACACTAATTTTTTTCACATTAGGCACATTTTTTAGCTTCCCATTCATTCAAAATCTAAAAGGGAATACTCAGACGGAGGTAATAGCAAACCTGCTAGCTGACAAATTTGCAGCAAACTTTACCTCCTGTCCCCTCCAGTCATCCCCCAGGGTATACCTGCCACCATTCTTCAGCCTATTATCTCAGTAGAGCAGGCCATCTCAGTGCTCTCCAAGACCAAAAACACGGCATCACTGGGACCAGACAACATCCCTGGTTGCCTTCTAAAGAACTTAAAACATGACATAGCAGACCCACTTGGATCCCTGTTTAACTATAATCTGTGAACTGACTGTGTTCCAATGGAATGGAGGACAGCAACAGAAATCCCTCTGCACAAAGGGGTGCCATCAACCGACCCAGGGAATTATAGGCCCATAGGATTGACTAGCCTCATCTGCAAGGCCATGGAAAGAATCATAATTATTAACAAAGACATAGGTAATCTCTGAAATTCTGGACCCAACCTAGTTCGGATTTGTTAAAGGTAGATCATGTCTGTTAAACATGGTTGACTGCTTCGAGAAAGGCACCAAAGCCCTGGACAGTGCATGCCACCTTCCTTGACCTAGCCAAAGCATTTGACACAATCCCCCACTCAGGTGTTATAGAGAAACTCTCTCAATTGCGAATTATCCCCTACATTACCTGATGGGTAGCTAACTGGCTCACAACAGGCCGCATACTGTCAAAGTGGGTGACTTCACCTCTAGCAAAAGACCAGACAACAGTGGCATTCCACAAGGTTCTGTGCTGGGCCTCCTACTGTTTGGAATTTATTTCTCAAAAATCCAGGCAAACTTGGATGGTCTGTGGCTTACCAACTTTATTGACCATTGCAAATTGGGAGCAATCATTGAGTCCCCATTGATGTTAATATACTGTAGACAGGGTTAGCGTAGACAAATACCTTATCTTACCCAAGTCAAAAAAACTTGATCTCACCAGACTTGAATCATGTTACAATAAAATTGACAAGTTTGCTAACAACTCCACCTTCAGAACCCATCGCTGTCAATCTCTAAGAGAACTACGATGGTTAGAACTTCCCCAGCTACTCAATTACCACCAGCTAGTCATTGCCTTTATTATTGTTAGACATCCTGAAAAAGCCCAGCACTAAGACAGTTACTTTCTCCATACAGAACTAACCATCCTCTCCGATCTACTGAGAAATTCCTCCTCTGCATCTCTAAAGCTAACAACAACTCAGGGAAAGCTCTTTTTTCTTATGCCATAGCTAGATCCTGGAATAACCTCCCTCCTTCTCTGACCTCTGCTGCCACTAACACACATTTCAAAAATGCTCTCAAATCACATCTTATGAATACATGGCTATGTCCATCCATCACATGAATCTCACAGTCTCACTACATTTTACACCTTCCTTCCTTCCTTCCTGCTATCTCTACTGTATATATGCTACAGTTAGGTATCTTACTGTCAGCTTGAAATTGTATAATATGTTATGTCTAATCATATGATTTTTTTATTCTTTTATCCTATCTCACTAATCCAATGTTAAAGCTTCATGTATGAGAATCTCTGTCTTTGTAAATTTACTCACTTACTGCTGATGTATTGTTTATTGTTTAGGCTGGATTGTATGAGATTTGTTATGTCTGTACTTACCTCAGTTATCACTGTTTTATATTATTGTTTGTATTACCATGTTGATGTTAATCTAATTGTGGAGCATTTCTCCACGAGCCTCCTCTATAAACTGATTTTCCTTATCTTTGAAACAAGTTGTTCTTGGTCTTTGTGTAATTCCTTTGGTCTCTATTAATTCTCCTGTAAGATCTGCCTTAATTACTTTCCATCATATCAAGGATTTCACATTAATTGGATTCCTTTTAATGGCATCATATAACAGAGTGGTCATCTAGTCTTCCCTGTTG
The DNA here is from genome assembly GCF_019279795.1 of Protopterus annectens. Lineage (NCBI taxonomy): Eukaryota > Metazoa > Chordata > Ceratodontiformes > Protopteridae > Protopterus > Protopterus annectens. The sequence goes on from NC_056725.1 coordinate 1,368,282,808, forward strand.
TGTAGTCTACTTATAATATGCCCATCTCAGTCTTTTGACCACCACCAGCTTTCTAGCTGATATTTGAAATATATCCAATGCTGGGGCATGATGTGAAAGATTTCTATCTAAAAGCTCCCATTTATAAATCATAGGTAGCAATCACTCTGGCATCAAGGCCAAATCAATCTTGCTGCTTTGTTGAGCATTGCCCCTAAAACATGTAATACCAATATCCTGGCCATGTAATCTTCTCCACACAGCCAGCCACTGTTTGCTGCTCATCCAAGCTTTTGCTACTCTTTCAGTTTTCTTGTGTTCTTCTTTATTGCTATTGAGTTGATATAAATTTTATTCTCAAACCAAACTGAAATTCCTAAGCAATACTGCTACATCAGAATTTATAACAAAAAGAATCCAATTTATCTTACAATTTAACAAAAATAAAACATTATCATTGTTTGGAGAATAAATATTTTGAGTTATTGAAGGGCTACAGTATAGTGCAATTGCTAAGCATATGCTTTTGCAGGCCGACAGCCACTGGTTTAGGTTTATGGCTATAGATGAAGCTGTGGAGAGAGTTAGGAAAGGTGATTTGGTTAAAGGAACTGAACGGAAAGAATTAGGATAGATTTTACAGCTGTTAGCACATAAGGGGTTTGGATTAAATGATTATGTTTCACTCAAACCTGTGTTAAAAGAAAGGAAATTGAAGAAATAATAATTCGGAAAGTGTTTGCTTTACTTTTATCTTTGTATTTTACATGTACTTTCATTGTTTTAGCATAGCTGTATAGCTTTTAGCACCATAGTGCTTTCTTCATAGGGCTTAATAGCGTATAGAAGTAGCTTGATTCTTTCAATTGTTTTCAATTATTTCTTCTATTCAAATGTTTTTTTTCTGTGTTTTTGAGATATGGTCTGAAGAAGTGATCTTGTAGATTGTGAAAGTGTTACCTTTGTGTAATAAAGCTTTTCTATCACAGTTTAGCTGGAGGTCTTTGGATTTTATTGGTGCCAATTGTGTCCTCTACTGTGGTTCTGGGATTGGAATTTTTTCTACACCATTTTCATTAGTGTTGTATGTGCAGCCTTTTTTTTTTAATTTAGTAGTAGTTTAAGCCACGGTGGTGCAGTGGTAGCATTGCTGCCTCACAGCAAGAGGTTCTTCCATTCGATTCTCGGCTGGAACGCCTTCTGTGTGGAGACTGCATGTCCTCCCCGCGGTCAAGTGGCATTCGAAAGACATGGGTAGAATGGGTGTGCCTTCGTTGAAGGTTGGGCATCGAGCTGGCACCTCAGCACCCGTAAAAACTCGACTGCCAATCATTAGCGGACCGGTGTTCCGCTGTGGCGACCCCTAACTGGGAAAATCCGAAAGAAGAACAGAACTAGTGGTAGTAGTACAATAAGAAATCTTGCTTTCTGGAGTCATCCATTTGGGAAAATACATATCCCTTTCTCACTATGCACTAATATATATTGTACAAAGCAGTGCTGTTTATAAAAAAAAAATAATTTTAAAAGAAAAAGACAATCAATGTGAATTATATCATAATACATAAAAATACATCACATTAGTGTTAAATGTACTACTTTGATTTTTCTTTAAAATAAATTTTAAGAAACAAATAATTTACATCTTTTCTTTAATTTTAAATATTATAGAAACTATGTGTGTGTAAATATATGTGCTTTTGTGTATGTGCTTGTCTGTGTGTGCGTGTGTGTGTGTGTGTGTGTGTGTGTTTGTGTGTGTGTGTGTGTGTGTGTGTGTGTGTGTGTGTGTGTGTGTGTGTGTGTGTGTGTGTGTGTGTGGTTGATGTCCTAGTTAGTAGTCTTCATTCTCGGGTGAAGAAGTTCAAACCACTTGTAACTTGGAAGAGGTAGCAATTAAGTGCTTTCATAACTTTTCTTTCATGTGGGAGCACTTTATTTTTACTGATTTTTCTGAATTCAGTCATGTGGATCAAACATATGAGCTGCGCTTTTTTGGTAGAAATATTTAATATAAGTGTGCAGCTTCCAGGTACCAAATATAAATTGTATGTGCAATTTATTTTTACATTTCACACTAAAACAGTGATGTTACTGAGTGATGTAATGCAAAAAAAAGTAATGCTATCATTTTTGTACTTTATGTCATGTGATTTTTAAGAATATTGTAGTACAGAGGTATAGTGCAGTCCTCTTATGCAATAATCACCCTGCACATTCCTCTTGCCCAGGGCCCACCTTGCACCAGGCCGTGATGTATGTATAATCCTCTCAGGCAGTGCCCTATCTGCACCAGGTCCTACTGCAAAAAAAGTACAGTCCTCTCATCTAGTGCCCACCTTACACCAGACCCTGTTGCAGGTAAAGTACAGACTCATCCAGTGTCACCCTGTACCAGGCCATGGTGCAGCAGACTCCTGCTTCTTTTTTCCCTGCAAATTCCCTATGAACCACTTCTGACTATTGGTAATATAGTGGTCATATCCTTGACCCATAGTTTTCTCATTTGATCTTGATTCATGAACCAAGACAGGAACAGATGTTGGGCACCCCGTTTGTTTCACATTACCCTCCCCAAATCAGGCACAGATGTCAGCCCCTATGTAACTGCTTGCATGCATCTTACATTTGCTAGTTACCATATTATACAGACCCCTTTTCAGGGAGGAGTGTCTTTTTGGCCCATACGACTTCCAATTGCAGTTATCAACTCCCCGTTGTCTAGTCGATGTTTTTCTACATTTTCTGCTAAGTTAAGGGCCACCCCCCCTGAAGAAGGATCCCAGATTTGGAGACATTGTCAGGGCTCTGAGGAAGTAATTTTTTAGAGGTGTCTGTAGCAAGCCTGGATTAGGCTCACAGCTGGTGATCCTCACAGTGGTGGATACTTTTTAGGATAAAGTTAATCTAAACCAGAAGACTGAGAAGATATTTTGCCTCTTTAAAGTCTGTTCTTTGTGGAAGCAGCCTCCCTGCCCTGCCTCAATGTGGCAGCACCAGCACTGAAGCAATACCCTACATGTCATGCTCAGATGGCACACCCTTTGAGTATGCAGTCCAATATTTTGTATTGTTTTAAAAGCTGGAATTCTCTTTATCCATTCTATCATTGAGGGTATTAAATTATTAAACTTTCCTGATACGATTTTTGAGGAATATACTGGACAAGGTCTGTGAAAGTATAGACTGTATTACCTGATTTTTAGAGTTGTACCTGAGGATTCAAGTAGCCACAACATCCACAATCAACTCATGCGTGGTACATGTAGCGTGTGACAGGGCAAATGTGGCAAGGTCAGGCTAAGCAGTATGCTGCCATTCCTGTGTGTATGTATGTCACACCCTTCAAGGCTTCCTTTATATACACTTCGATCAGCGGACTGATACGTTTGGGCCTGAGACTGATGACCAGTTAGTAGTCATGAAAGAGAAAGGACAGTTCCCTTTCTGTTGCAAGGGTTACCTTTCAGTCCTCCCCAGCATGGCCTTTTTAAGTTCCTAGTGTTGCCACACAGAGAGCCACAACAGCATCCTTCAGATAATCAGATGCTACTGGAACAAAGTTTCAAGTTATAGGTTTAAAAATCGAGGTCCTTTGTATGTTTAAGGAGGCAGAGGGACCTTGTTTATGGCCCGCTCATTATTCCTGACTTCCTCTTATTATTGGTAGGTCGTCAAAAGGGGGAATCTTCCTCCCTTCCCTGAAGTGGTTAGCCTTTAGCACTATTAAATGGGTAAAGGAGTTAGTGTCAGAAGGTTACACATTAAACTTCTCTCCCTTCCTTCCAAGTCACTCCTTCATTCATGACATATCCAGTGTAGAAAGCAGCCAACCACTGAGAGGTGCAAAACCTTCCTTGGAAACAGGCCATCCAGATTATTCCTGAAAACTTTCAGGGAACTGATCATTAATCCTGGTACTTTTCTATAACTAAGAAATTAGGGGACAAAAGGCAATAATGGACCTTAGCAACCTAAATCCTTTTCTCAGCAAAATAATGCCAGGTGTGGTCACTGTACTCTTAGTCATGCGTGCCTGTCTTCAATAACAAAGAATGGATATGTTTATTGGACTGACAGGACACCTATCTTCATATCACAATAGGAGGAGGAACTAAATGTTTATGCCCTTCTGAGCAGGACAAGACTGATTCCATTTCAGGATTCTTCCCTTCAGACTTTCTTTGACATTCTTCTCCCCATAGGATCTTCAGCAAGTGCATAATTACCTGCATTTGTTCAAATATTCACTTAATTTTTCTCCCTGTTATCTATGATTGTCCCACCAGTGCTTATTCAATTTTAGCAGATAGTTTCAGCAGAGGCAGTACTGCAATTTATGTGTTATATGGCAACCACAATCCTCATGTTTCTACGCAAATGACTATGCATGGGAATTGCGAAATAAATTCTCAGATATCACTGGGCCATCGGGTTGTCCAAGGTGTCCAGCAAGTTTCTAACTTTGCAACAGAGCACCTTCCATCCATCTCTTAGAAAGGACAAGGTTTTCTACAGTATATGCCTTTGGCCCAGATTGCAACCAATACCTATTTATGAGAATGAGGACAAAGCTTGGCAACTATTCCACACAGGGTCGGGGGTCCCACAAAGAAAGCAAGTTCTATGTAAATATGTTGGAAATGATAGAGTCTTTCTTAGGTTTATGAAGGTTAAAGGAAGGCAGGAATTGAGTAAGCTATGTAATGTTTGACAGACAATAACTGCATAGAAGATTATATGTGATGTATAATGTTTGCAACTGAAAATATGTCAGTATGGTTTGTTTTCATTTATATAAACGTATGATTGCCTATGTCATAAGTGATAATTCAGGAAAGATGTCTCTTGTTAAAAAAAATCCTGTGTTCCCTTAAACCTCACTCATCCTCCAAAACATTGATCTGCATGCAATGTTCTCACAATTTCCATTTTTTTGTATGCGATTTGCTCCTGCCCATTTCTAATATTATTGTGGACTTGGTATTAACCAACATGAGTAACCACTGCAGCATCTCTACAGTGTCATCCTTCCTGGTAAGGTCCAACCACAAAGCAGTCACTTTCAAAGTCACCATCTCCCCGACCCCGCCAGCTAGGATCACTCCCCCCCCCCCCCCAGCTAGGGTCAAGCAAAAAAATTTCTTCAAAGCTGATAACAACCTCCTGAAGGAAGGTATAAACAGCTTCACAGCTCCCTCCCCCTCCTTAGGAACTGGCACAAATGTCCACACCTACACCAAAGTACTATATGAGCATTTATATAGCTGCATGGAATCAGGAATATCCGACAGGACAAAATCCTCCTCCTCAAGGAAGACTAAACCTGTCTGGTGGACATCTGCAATAAATAAACTCTATAATAAAAGGAAAAAAAATGCTGTCCAGGACCAAGAAGTAGCAGGTGCCCAATTGGAAGCGATCTCTCCTTAGCCCAACCAAGCAAATAAGAGCACTAGTGAAATCCTCCAAAGCAAATTTCGAGGCCAAACTGGCCACATCTACTAAAGACAATCATAAGGCCTTCTTCACATATGTCCGCAATATCAAAGGAAGCACTCAGATCTGCTCAGAACTGGTGGTCAAGGACACCGCATACAGAAATGCTGTAGATATAGCCAAACTGCTGGGAGACAGGTTCAGAGAAAACTTCACCCCTCTGTCCCCCCATTGGTAAATCAGGACATCCCCAGCACCTGCCCCCCTCCCCTTATCTCTAGGTAGCAAGTCATCACTGCCCTCTCAAAGGCAAAAAATACAGCCTCCATGGGACCCGATAACATCCCAGGCTGCATCCTAAATGAACTCAGACAGGAACTTGCAATACTATCAGGCACCCCATTCAACTAAAGCCTGAATACTGGCTTTATCCCAGCCAAGTGTAGGACAGCCACTGCCATCCCTTTGTACAAAGGTGGAGCATCTACTGATCCAGGAAATGATAGACCCATCAGCCTAACTAGCCTGATCTGCAAGGGCATGGAAAGGATTATCATGGACCTCATTAACAAGGACATTGGCAACTTCCAAACACTCAATCCCACAGAGTTTGGTTTCATCAAGGGGAGGTCATGGCTCTTAAACTTAGTCAACTTCTTTGAGACAGTCATAAAAGCTATGGATGAGGACAAGACAGTGCACACCGTCTACCTTGACCTGGCCAAAGCCTTCAATACTATTCCCCACTCAGATATAATAGACAAACTCTCTCAACTAGGCTTCAATCCATATGTTACCAGATGGGTTGCAAACTGGCTCACTGATAGGACCCACCTAGTCAAAATAGGGGAAGCCACTTCAAGCAGTAGACCTGTAACAAGCTGCATACCCCAGGGATCGGTCTTGGGGCCTCTGTTGTTTGGGTTATACTTTTCTGAGGTGCAGGCCAAACCAGTGGGCTATGGCTGACCAAGTTTGCAGATGACTGCAAGCTGGGCACTGTCATAAATTCCCCTAGTGATGTGGACGTCTTCCAAGAGTGTCTCACCCAATCAAATGACTGGTGCCAGACACATGGCCTCAAACTGAATGCCAAAAAATGCATCAACTCCTTTGGGGACTGTGGCATCCACCAGATTACCACATTGATAACAATGTACTAAGCACGCAATCATTTGTGAGGGACTTGGGCACCCAGGTTGATAGCAACCTGACTTTTGACCACCATATTGTCTCCATTGTATGGAAGGATTTCTACATGGCCCACCACATTAGGAAGGGTATCTCATCCAGGGACAAGGAGGTCATAGCATCCCTGTATTCTTCCCTTATAAAACCCATTATTGAGTACAATGCCCTGTTCGGCATGTTCCTCACAAAGCACATGCAGCAGCTGGACAGACCACAGAGGTTCCTCACCAGGAAAATCCAGGGCCTCACACATCTACCCTACACAAATAGGCTAAAAGCCCTGTCCCTTTACTCAGTCTCATACAGAATCTTCAGAGGTGACCTCTGTCTGGCATACAAAGCAATCTCAGACCCCACCTTGATGGGACTGCAGCATATCTGCAAGTCAAGCTCCACTCGAATAACCCACACATGTGACCTCAACCTGGTCTTTGACATCAATAGGACTTGTTGGTGGGACAGATTTGAGTCCCAGAGACTCCGCCTTTTGTGCAATAGACTCCCTCTCCACATCAAGCAGAGTACCTCATTATCCCTTTTTTAGTGCAACCTGGATAACTGGATGGGGAACAGAAAATACCCCCCTAGGATTCCACCTGTATCCCTGCTGGGCAGGGGCATTGGGTGCTTACTTGTTGGAACATGGACTAAATTCTTGACTAGGCTTGTAAGAGCCTCAGGGCCAATAGCCTAGTAACTTCCTATGATCTTAAAGATCTCACTTCCAGTTCTTCTACCTCTGTTACAATATTCACTACTTTAAATGCAGTTGGTTTAGACTTGCATTTCCATTTTCTAGTAAATGTTTTTTTGGCAGCCACAAGAATTAAACTTAACAAGGCCTTATTATTATGTAGGCAAATCAGATCCTGTATCCCAACTCAAAAAATCATTTTTTTTAGTTGTACTCATTTGCTTACCCAGTATTTCTGACACAGGCACAGTACTCTGTAAGAAATTTTTAGTCACCCATTATACTCCCAATACATATGTTCCTGTTTACCTCTTTCTTCCCCATCATACCTCCAACATTTGCCATCAACCTGAGGAAAAAAATTACTTGAAATCTGCTTGGGGAATAAAAATAGCTATGAAAACACTTTGTCAAAAATTCTAAATCTTCTAGATTTTGTTGCATATTTAGAAACCATACGTATGCCCACACATTGTTTCTTTGTGACGGTTGTTGAATTTCTGGATCCCTTATTCTCTTTGCCAATGGCTCTAAGTATAATGCAAATAACACAGATGAAAGAGGACACCCAAGTGTGGTTCTTCTCTTTAGTCACAGCTTATCATACATAGAAGAACCCTCCCACTTTAATTTTTGTCTCCAATCCCCCATATAGCCTCCTAATTAACCTTATTATTGTAACAAGGAATGCCATTTCTTACATTGCTCTATTCATAAAATCCCAGCTTTGGCAAATGCTTTCTCGGCATCAAGACCCATGAACAACAGTGGTTATTTTTAAACATTTGTTTACTTTTTCTTCTGTTTCATCCTAAAAAGCTCAAGGAAGATTGGAAACAAAAAAAATGAAAAAGAAAAAAATCCAAAATCGGACAGCCCAGAATTAGGCTAACCTGAGTATTATCGGGTTTGATTGGTGCCAGTCAGGACCAACAGAAGGATCATCCTCACCAGGCTGCAGCACGAAAGAGCAAGGAGTCCTTCCTGTTGATTCATGCTGCCTCAGGTGACTGCAACAGCGTGAGAGAGAAAGAAGGAAATGGTTAATATGGGACAGGTGACACAAGCTCGTCGAGTGTGGGATTATGTTTTAATTTATTAATTTTATTTATAATATATATATATATATTGTTTAGGTACTCTGCCTGCTACTGCCAGCATGTGGTAAGATAAGGTAAATACGTGTGTGTGTGTGTGTGTGTGTGTGTGTGTGTGTGTGTGTGTGTGTGTGTGTGTGTGTGTGTGTGTGTGTGTATGAATGGGGGTATGGGAGACCTAAACAAACCAAAATGCCTGTTACTCATTAATGCAGCATAGATATGCATTTTGTTTTCTGGATGAAAGAGCTGTTAGTTTACCTCACTAAACTAGATTTACTCCAACTCAATTTCAAGCATTTTATTACAGTGTCCATTAGGTTTATACTAGGCTAATGACCACAAGGGTTTTTATAAGCCTAGCTTTGCAACCCAACCCACCCAGTTTTGTCCCTGAGTACCCTGGATGCCTGTATGATGAGGATATGTTATTAAGGAGGTAGCTAAGGGTTATGTAGGGGGGTATTTTTGTTGGGGATTAACTTAATTACTGTTTACTTCCATCCATCAGAGACATGGGGACCAGACCAGGGGTGAATTTGCAATTTCCTATCCAGTGATCAAGGTTTTGTTTGAATAGGGCCAGGGATGAACTCTGCTTCATGTGGATGGGAGCTTATTCCACAGTGTGACAATCCTTTGACACATACATTGGTCTCTCCAGCATGTTCTATTTATGTTGCAGGCAAATTTCAGGTCCTTGGATCTAGTGTTTCTGGTGCTGTTTGTTTTGCAGAGATGCAAGAGATCCATCAGAGCTGGATCTGTGGATGCCTTGTATACCAGGCAGAGAGCAACTTCAAGTAATCTGTAAGAGATTGAGTACAGAGATAGGGCCTTAAGGTGATCTATTTAGGGGAGGGTATACATAACCTTGACTCTCCTGGTGAGGAACCTTTGAGGGTATTCCAACTGTTTCAAGGGTCTCATTAGGTACTCGGCGAAGGGGAGATTGTACTCAGTGATGGGTCTGATAAGCGCTGAGTGGACTCATGCAGCAATTCTCTTGGACCTGGATACCATACTCTTGCTTACTGAGTTGGGCATCATAGAATGACTTTATTACTACCTTTGCTATGCTTCAGTTCAAGGCCAGATTACTGTCAACATGTTCCCAGATCCCAATTTACTGGGTCACCTCTTAAGGCTGTTTTATTGATGGAGTAATTAGCTTGAGTGGATGATTTCCCAAATGGTACTCTAATGCATTTCTTTGTGTTCAGTTTAATCTATGGTTTTAGCACCAGTCATTTGTGTATGTTAGACCCTCATGTAGGATGCCAGTGTCATTGGGGGTTATTTATTATAGCTTCCAATTTACTGTCATCTACAAACTTGGTGAGCCAAAGACCTTTGACATTTGACTTGACTCATGAGAAGTAGATGTATAACCAGGAGCGGGCCCAACACAGAACCCTGGGGTACTCCACTGGTGACCGGTCTCTTGGTGGAGGTGGTCTCAAGGATCCTGACTTTTTGTGGTGTTTCTGTGAGCCAGGCAGCAATCCAGTGAGTTATGTAGGGATTTATGCCTACTTCTGAGGGCTTTTCAATAATACCTGAATGGGGTATTGTATTGAATGCCTTGGCTAGGTCAGGGTAGGTGGTATGCACCATTTTCCCCTCATCCGTAACCTTGGTGACCCTCTCACCAGGTTGAGTAGGCAAGACCTTCCCTTATCAAAGTCAGACTAGGATAGGTCCATTGTTTGTAGGTTGCCAATGTCCTTGCTGATCATTTTCATGATAATTCTTTCCATGGCTTTGCATGTTAGACTTGTAAGACTGATGGGTCTGCAGTTCCCAGGATCAACTGATGGTCCACACTTATGAGGATGGATGACTGTTGCAACTCTGTATTCACATGGCACATGACCTGTTTTGAGACTGTAGTTGAAGAGTGTCTCAGGTGATCCTGCTAGGTCATGTTTTAGACTATTTAGGAGGGAACTGGGGATACTGTTAAGGTTCATTGAAGCAGTGTTTTTGGCATTAGAGAGCACCACCAGCACCTGTGATAGTTGGGGGATATGCTAGAAGGGATTTCACAGGGGGTAGTGGGGGGGTGGAGGGGTGAAGCTAGAGCTAACTTTATCAGCCAGTAGATTTGCTATGTCACCCTGGTCAGTGAAGGTTGTGCCATTTATGACCAGTTCTGTACACTGCTGAGTGTTACATTTAAGGTTCCTGGCATAGCTGAAGAAGGCCTTGTGATTGTCCTTAGCCTGGAAGGCTATTCTGATCTCATAACTGGCCTTGTTGGACTTTATTAGACCTCTTAGTTTCTTGTTTAGTTGAATCAGAGAGCTCTTGTTTCTGTGAGAATTGCTCTTTCTTATTTTGGCCATGACGTTTTTATTTTGTTATATACTCTGTTAAGTTAAGGATTCCACCAGTGGGGTTTGCTTTTGGAGTTAGATTTGGTCTTGCTTCTGGTAGGAACATCAGTCTCAATGCAGCCATTTAAATGTTTGTACATGGTTTCTGTGAATAATTCTGCATAGCTAGCTGTATTGTTAGGGTTTGGGAGAGATGTGAGTTTTAACAAACTCTCTCTCTTAATAGGATAGAATAGTTCCAAACTGTTACAGGTTTAGTTGGGTTTTCCAGCTTGATTTTTATTTCAAAGGAAACAACTTTGTGTTCCAAACTCACCAATGAAGATGTGACACAGGGGAGGGTGCATTGTTCTCCTATGCTGCTTAGTACTAGGTCTAGTATGCTTGATTCTCTGGATGGAGTGTGCACTATCTGGTCCAGGGTATTCATGTTGATAAAGTCCAAGAAACATTGTGCCTGTGAAGTAGAGGCAGTGTATGTTTCCAAGTCTATAGAGGGGTAGTTAAAGTCTCCCAAGAATAGGGTATTTGGTTGGATGGTGAGCACCTTTAGTAGGTCTAGGTAAAAATTGCGAGCTTCATGGGTCATAGAGGGTGACTTATAGCTGGCTAGGACATGGTAAGAAACATTGTCTATGGAGACTTGGACATGGATGAACTCTAGGGCATCATCCTGTTTAACCAGGCTGGAGTTGTATTTCTTGCTAATGTTGATTGAGACAACTCCACCTTTATCCCCTGTCTGTCCTGCTGTTGGCCTAAATGTTTGGAAGGCACTGTAGCCTTGCACTGCCAGAGAACTTTCTGCAGCTTTAAACCAGCTATCTGTAACTGCACAGATGTCCACATTTTCTAGAGTGAGGAGAACTTGTAGGGTGTTGAGTTTCTTGTTTAGTCTTCTAGCATTGAGCAGTAACACCTTAAGGGTGCTTTGATTTTTTTTTTTTTTTTGTTGGTAGTTTTGTTATTTTGACATTGCCTAAAAAGGGCACTAAAGGGATGGATGACATTTTAGCCAATGTCTGAAAGCCCAGCGGGGAAAGTTGCAGACCATCCTTAACAACGCAACATGGCCTGTTAACCACTTCCTCCCATGCTGATATATATTGGATCCCCATGGAACGACAACAGAAACTAAGCCAGTTATTAAAATCAATCATTTTCTGCAGTTCATACTGTGGAATCATCCTTGGTGAAGGCAGAATACTGCTCAGTGCTAGGCATATACCTATCTATGACACATATTCAGAGTGATTCATAATGTCACTTTTCATATAGTCCAGAGAGGTACATCTCCAGTTATTTACACCCACATGGACTATGATAGAATCATATTAGTAAGTGTGGTGCAGTGACTTGAGTGCATATGTGATATTGTGGATCCTAGCTCCAGATAGGCAACTAACTGTTATATTTTCCTTGTCCAGCCTGGTGAGAGGGGCCATCTGTGTGCCATAGAATATAATCCCTATGATAAAAGTACCAGGTTTGCTTGTCTTATGGGCTTTGTTCTTGGGGGATCACAGGGTGTAGGCTTGTGTGTGGTGTTAAGTTTTGCTTGTGGGGTGTGCTTCAGTGATGGCTAAGGATAGATGTTGTCCAAACACAAATGCCAAGAGGTCCAGCAAGACAAACAACATTCTCAGTAGAAAAACCACTTTAATGTGAAGAGCAAAGCTTTCGGATAAAATCCTTTATCAATACTGAAAATACAAATGCAAATGCAGAGTATATATAGGTCTAAAAAAGTCATATGACCGGCAGCCAAGAAGTCACATGACTCAACCATTAAAACAAAACATGTAAAAATAAATAAATATGCAAAGCTAAAAAATGCACAAAAATGCAACAGCATAATGCATATATGAAAACAGAAAACATTTAAAAAAGCAAGAGTGTATATTTTTTAAAAAAGCATACTTTTATACCTAAAAATCAAATGTACAATCATATACATAAAGAGACAATCTCATAATCTAGATCTACTCATTCTAACCAAAATAGGTTTAAGGCTGACAGTACTATTCAGACCAGGGGGTGAGCTTCAGTGATGGCTCAGGATAGATGTTACCATTTGATGGTTTATAGGATGACAGGTTCATAGGATGATACTAGGCTATTGGCCCAGAGGCCCTTATGAGCCTAGCCAAGAATTTTGCTCATGTTCTCTCAAAGTTAGCACCTGTTTCCCCTGTCCATCAGGGACATAGGTGGGATCCTAGGGGTGTATTTTCTGTTTCCCATACAGTTGTCCAGGCTCCTCTTAAAGAGAGCTAGAGAGGTACTCTGCTTGACATGGAGAGGGAGTCTATTCCACAGATGGAGGAATCTTTGCAACACAAATCTATCCCACCAACAAGTTTTATTAATTTCACAGACCAGGTTAAGGCCTTGCATGCAGGTTGCGTGAGTGGAGTTTGACTTATGGATATGCAGCAACTCCATCAAGGCTGGGTCTGAGATGGCCTTGTATGCCAGACACAGGTCACCTCTGAGCAGTCTGCATGAGCCTGAGTAGAGGGACAGGGCTTTTAGCCTATCTGTATAGGATAGGTGTTTGAGACCCTGGATTTTCCTGTCAGGAACCTGTGTGGTTTGTCCAGCTGCAGCATGTGCTTGACAAGGTACATGCTGAAGGGGGCATTGTACTCAATAATGGGTCTGATAAGGGAGGAGTACAGTGATGTTATGACCTCCTTGTTCCTGGATGAAATACCCTTATTTATGAGGTGGGCCATGTAAAAAGCCTTCTGTACAATGGAGGCAATATGGTGGTCAAAAGTCATGTTGCTATCAACCTGGGTGCCCAAGTCCCTCACAACTGATTGCATGCTTAGTACATTGATATTAATGTGATAATTGGTGAGGATGCCATTTTCCCCAAAGGGGATAATGATGTATTTCTTGGCATTCGGTTTGAGGCCATGCTTCTGGCACCAGTCATTAGTTTGGGTAAGGCCTTCTTGGAGCATGTTCACATCACTAGGGGAATTTAAGTCAGCACCTAGCTTGCAGTCATCTGCAAACCTGGTCAGACACAAACCACTGGTTTTGGATTGCACCTCAGAAAAGTATAAGCCAAACAGTAGAGACCCCAAGACCGAGCCCTGTGGTACACTGCTCATTACAGGCCTACTACTAGAGGTAGCTTCCCCTACTTTGACTGAGTGGGTTCTACCAGTGAGCCAGTTAGCTACCCATCTGATAACATATGGGTTGATGCCTAGTTGGGAGAGTTTATCTCTTATGCCCAAGTGGGGAATAGTGTCAAAGGCTTTGGCTAGGTCAAGGTAGGCAGTGTGCACCATCTTCCCCTCGTCCATGGCTTTGGTGACTGTTCTGAAGAAGTCAACCAAGTTTAATAGGCATGATCTCCCTTTCACAAAACCAAATTGTGTGGGGTCAAACATTTGGAGGTTGCCAATGTCTTTGTTTATAAGGTCCATGATAATGTGTTCCATGGCTGATGGGCCTATAATTGCCTGGGTCAGTGGACACACCACCTTTGTGTAGAGAGATGACAGTGGCTGTCCTCTATTAAGCTGGGATGAAGCTGGTGCTCAGACTTTGGTTGAGTATGGCACCTAACGGAGCTGAGAGCTTATGCCTGAGTTCATGTAGGATACAGCCAAGGATGTTATTGGGTCCCATGGAGACTGCATTTTTTGCCTTTGAGAGAGCATTAAAGACCTGCTCCCTGATGATGAGGGGAGGGGGGAGGTGCTGGGAATGTCCTGGTTTAGGTGTACCCCAGGGCTCCGTCTTAGGGTCTCTACTGTTGCTTTACTGATAGGGGGACAGGGGGGGTGAAATTTTCACTGACCCTGTCTGCCAGTGGGTTGGCTATATCTATGGCATTTGTGCATGTGGTGTTATTGACCACCAGTTCATAGAGATTTGGGTGCTACCTTTGAGATTGCAGACATATGTGAAGAAGGCCTTATGATTGTCCTTAGTGGATGTGGCCAATTTGGACTTGAAGTTAGCCATAGAGGATTTCACCAGTGACCTTATTTGCTTGTTCAGACAAAGGAGAGATTGCTTCCAACTTGGCACCTGCTCCTTCTTGGTCCTGGACAGCAATTTTTTTCTTTTTATTATAGAGTTTGTTTATTGCTGTTGTCCACCAGACAGGTTTACTCTTCCTTGAGGAAGATGGTTTGGTCCTATCGGGTATTGCTGAGTCTATACAGCTATGTAGGTGCTCATATAGTTTTTTGGTGTAAACTTGGACATTAGTGCTAGTTCCAATTGAAGGGACGGTGGCTGTGAAGCTGCTTATACCTGCTCTGAGGAGACTGTAGTCTGCTTTGGAAAAGTTTTTTTGTTTGACCCTGACAAGGGGAGTGAGGGGGTCAGTGGAGATGGTGACTTCAAATGTGATCCCTTTATGGTTGGATCTTACCAAGGAGGATGAACTGTAGGGGTGCTACAGTGGCTACTCATGTTGGTTAGGACCAGTTCCAGGATATTTCCACCTCCTGTAGGGGTGTTGACCAGCTGATCCAATGCATTAGCACTGATGAAGTTGGGGAATCTCAGGGAATTCATGTTTGGGCTAGAATAGGTCTTCCACTCTATATTTGGGTAGTTAAAGTCACCCAGGATCAGGGTAGAGGGTTGAATCTTGATGGATTCAAGCAAGTCCAGATAGGTGGAGTGGGCATCCTGAGTCATGGTTAGGGGTCTGTAGCTAGCTGTGATTTGAATAGGTGTTTTGTCAACAGTTAACTGCATTTGGAGTGTCTCCTGTGCGTCATAACATTTTACCAGCCTGGAGGTGTGTATATCTTTGATAACTATTGAAACTCCACCTCCTTTGGCTTTGTAACCCTCCATTTGGGGTCTGAAAGTATGGTAGGATGAGTAACCTGGCAAAACTGGGTTGCTCTCCACAGCTTTGAACCAGGTTTCAGTGACTGCACAAATGTCAGCATCATCTAGGGCAAGGAATGCTTGCAAAGAGTGCAGTTTCATGCTAACACGCCTAGTGTTTAGCAGCATGACATTTAAACTTTGTTTAGAAGAATTTTTCATATTGGTCATTTTGTGCTCATGACTTTGCCTAAAAAAAGCACTATGGGGGAGGCAAGAGCCTTTGCCAGAAGCCTGAAGCCCAGGGGAAATAGATGAAGGCCATCTCTGCCAAAGCATCGTGGTCTGTCAATCATGTCCTCCCAGGCTGTCAGGTACTGGATCCCCTTGGAATGAGACCAGAAACTAAGCCAGTTTGTTAAAGTCAATCATTTTTTGTTTGTACTGAGGCATCATTGTGGGTGATGGTAGTATGCTGGGACATACCTACCTGGGACACATATTCAGCAAGCTCAATCATTTCTCTCTTCATGTAGTCCAGAGAGGTACGTCTCAAGTCATTCATGCCAACATGGACTATGACCGAGTCATAACAGTACCTGTTGTTAAGAGACTTGAGTGCGTGTATGATATGGCAGATTCTTGCACCTGACAAACAACTTACTGTGACTTTCTCCTTGTCTAGCCTGGTGAGGGGCACATCTGTGTGTCTCATGATAGAGTCTCTTATGACTAGTATATTGGGTTTGTGGCTGGGCCTTAGAGGCTGTGAGACACAGACGTATGTACTATGTGTGATACTTTGTGCTGTGGGTTGTGATGTACATGTGTGTTTTTGCTTTGGAGGTCTCTTTTATTTAGGTATGTTTTTTTTGAGAATTCCTGCATATGTAGGAGTGTGTTGTACAGATGTGGAAGGTGTTAGAGGTGGGGTGTTCATAGTGTTTGTGCGACAACCTTTTCAGTGCCAGATGTACTGGCTTGTGACTGAGACAGCAAGGATTATAGGTTCTTAATGTAATTGCATCTCTCACGTATTGTGTTCCTAGGTGATAGTAGTAGAGGGTTGTCTGTGTACATAAGACAGTTGCTACACTGTCTCTGGATGCCCATATCAACCAGACTAGCAGGAGAGACCATAGGAAATTGTCTGTCCATAGTTATCAGAATCTGTGGAAGAGAGGTCAAGGATAGTAGAGTGGATACTATATGAGGAGAGTACCTATAGGTGTGAGGTGGGCTGGATAAAATCAGTACAGTAGCTGCAGGTGAGGGCCTCACTTACAAGGGAAAAATGCAACTGGGATATCTTGCAAAAGGCGGTTGTGCACAACAGGCAAACAACCACAAACCCACACAAATGTTGGGTTTAAATACCACAAAAATGAAAGTAAAATCGAAACACTGGAATTGACCAATTAAGCCTTGTCTCTGAACTCTTAGCTCAACACCCTATTCCAGACCAGTTCCAACCAGTTCACTTACACCCACTAAGTGCAGACAGGCCCCAGCCAACATAAGATGGTGTAGCAGGAAACACAGGAATCACACAAACAGATCTTATGAGGTTTATGTTGAGGATTGGGAAGGTTTCTTTTAAGTGTATCGGCATAACAAGGTCTGTATGTTGTAAATAGTATGTATAAAGTATGTAATGTGTGTGTTCTTGACACAACTGTGTTTGTAAGTGAGATTTTTGCTATCAAGGAAGTTATGTTTGTACATCTCTCACATACTGTGTTAGTTTCTTTAAGGGTTGAAAGGTTGTCTGAGTACATGTTACAATTGCTTCCTTGTCTTAGGATGCCAATATCTACCAAGCTGGCCACTGAAACATTAGGAAATTGCAAATCCATGTTGTCAGGACCTGTATTAGGGTTAGGCTGTTATGATTTAGGGACTTGGTTTTACAGGGGTCATCTGAGTGGTGTCTAGGGTTAATGCTCGATGTTAGATAGTACTATAATATGTTATTAGTGCTGTTTGACACGCTAACAAGCTGCTCTAAGCCTAGTTTCATGGAAAGCCTTTCTGTGCTGTAGGTTAAAGTCTTAAATACTAGTTTTACAGGTACAATTTACAAACTAAGCATTTGCAGCTATACAGGGCACGACTAACCACCACTGCAAATGTGCCTAATTTGCAGAAGACAGAAAAAAAAGCTTATGTGAAGAGTGGGTAAAGATAGATGAAGGCTTCCAGCCTAGCCAGACAGAATTTTGCAGATAATTCTGTCATTTGTAAATATGAATGCAAACTACAGGCTTGTTGTCTTAAATGTAAAGAAATAGTGTTACATGTGGAACTGGGAAAAAATGTGATAACAGTGCCCTCTACTGACCAAAGTAAAGCATGTGGTGACCCTTTGATGTAGACAGTGGTGCCAAAGGGTCTAGATGAAGAAATTCTTTCTATTGTTTTAACCAAGAGTTAAATTGCTAGATTTAAACATGCAAATGTATTTTTAATGCTCTGCTTCCTGACCAGCTGCAAGATAACAAAAGGAGATGTTAAGAATATAAATGCAGTTTCTCTTAGCCTGGGAACCCAGGGAAGTGTGAAGAATAGTGTAATGTGTAGCCTGGGAACCCCAGGAAAGTGTGAAGAATGATGTAATGTGAATCAGAACTGCAATTTCAATTTAAACAGCGAGAACCAGAGTGGATTATGCATTTTTGTCTTGACCATCCAAATCACAGCACTGTCTTGCTCTATAAGTAAGTTTATCTTAGACTTGTGTTTTCAATTAGAAATAGCTAGAAACTAGAAATATTAGACTAAGTGTTTTTCTGTGATGTCAGAACTGTACTACTGAATTATTGTATTTCTCTGTGATCTCTGTGTGCTCTTAAGGGAAATTGTACTTTACTGTGTGTATTTGTTATCCTTTCCTCCTATATGAGACGCCCTCCATGGTGTTAGTGGTGAGGATTGAGCCTCCTTGATTGCTGGGCCAGGGCATGGGCATCACAGCTTAAGACTAACTTCTGTTTCCTTTGGCCAATAAATTACTACACTGACTTGGCTAGAGTGCTTTGCGACTGACAGAAACTAGGTGAACACCTTTTGCCATAAGATGGATGATCCTGGAATTTCTTAATGTAAGAGCACAGAAAAAGTTACTCTCAAGTGCAGATTAACACCAAACAACTAAGTTCCTTACAGCCTTCTGGCTGAAACAATCTCACTTTAAACTTCCCTATGTGCTTCCTAACTTAGAAAGACCAGGCTACCTTTCTACTGCCACTAGAATTGCAGTCCCAGTCTTCTTAATGTAAATACACACTTTAGTTAGCCAAAAGTGAAAAGGTATCAACAAGATGGAGTAAGTAATTGTTACTTTGAGCCCCACCTTGTATTCCCCAACTCAGACAGACCAGTCTACCTTTCTACTGGACCCAGTCTTGATGTAAAAATGCATTTTAGTTAGCCAAAAGTGAAAAGTTATCAGGAACAAATCAAATAACTTCCTACAGCAAGTAATTCTCACTTTAAGCTTCTCTGCATGTTTTCCAACTCAGACAGACCAGGCTACCCTTATACTGCCACTAGAATTGCTGTCCAAGTCTTCTTAATGTAAAGCACACTTTAGCCAAAAGTGAATAGGTATCAGAAACAAATCTAACAACTAGCTACAAATAATTATAAAGTGATTCAAAGGCAGACAAGCTAGCAATGAGGAAAACACACACACACGCACACACACACACACACACACACACACACACACACACACACACACACACACACACACACACACACACACACACTTTAAGCAATTTCAAAATACACAAACAGTCAAATGGGAGGGCAATCCCAGTTTTATCTGTCAGTATCCAGTAAGATAAGCATATAAATAAACCTGGGAAAAGCTTCTAGGGTAGGGTATACAGAAGATGAGACTGGAAGGAGTTTCCAAGGCCAGATATACACTAGGGTAGGAATCTCAAAAACCTCATAGTTTAAAAAGCACAACAGGGAAAGGGTGTGGGGGTGGGAAAATTTCAGGAAAGAGTAAAATAAAAGCCTACTCATAAATGATTTAAACACCTAGGCAGAGCACAGAAACCACTTGAAAATACTATACTACAAAGTGTTGCAGCAATTAAAATGCCTTCAATTAATAGCTTTAACTTCAGATACAGAAAACACAAAAGGAAACAAACTGCTTTAGATGGTAAGATAAGTGCAGTATTTTAAATGTAATTAAAATTTACTTCCCTGGATGCAAAATGTAGTCCAAATGCTTTGTTTTCAAGCTTCCAAGCTTCCGGCAGTCCCAAGACTAAGATGGTTGATGATTCTGTAATGTAAAATATTAAGGGGATTGTGCTAATTACCACAAGCTCTAATTATAACTTACAGCTGACCAAAGCTGTCTTTTTGTTTTAAGTTTGAAAAGTTACTACAGCACAGAATTAAATGAGCAATGCTAATAATCCACTTAAGAGTGCATAGAAATAACAATGGATACTTTAAAACCCAAATCAATTTATATCTGTAGCTTCATATTCAAAAAATAGATAGTAAAAAATGCAATAAAATGAAAGCCCACTCAGAAATGTTTTAAACACCTAGGCAAATCACAGAAACTACTTGAAAAAAATATACTGTAATGTACTGCAACTATAAAATGCCTTTTATTAATACCTTTAACTTCATATACAACTGTTTAGTAGGTAGCATCGATATATGCTAATAAAGTAATGGACAAAAGTGACTGGCTCTAAGGGGTAACTTCTTCTGTTCACTTCTGGCAGCCAGTCATGTTTAATTTAAGGTTCTCATGGAGAAATCAAGATGAGCAGCCAATATGTACTTGATAAATAGAAGAATGTGGAAGTCAGATCTTTTTAACTACAGAGAGAGAATGATTGTAGTCATAATTACTGAACATTATTTGAAATATCACATTTAATAAGGTTCCATTACAAAACATTAAAATCAAAAGCACAATGTCTTTCTGTACTGCCAACAAGTATCAATCCAACAGGCTCACACAGGTCACCATAAACTATATAGTTCTTACATCAAAAGATACTTACATATGCTACCGTTATCCATTGTTCTTCTAGCATTAATGTACACCACTGACTTCTTACTCATATATCATCTCTTCAAGAAATACATCCCACCACTTTAAAACCTCTTCTTTTACAATAGATCACCAA
The DNA here is from genome assembly GCF_019279795.1 of Protopterus annectens. Taxonomy (NCBI): domain Eukaryota; kingdom Metazoa; phylum Chordata; order Ceratodontiformes; family Protopteridae; genus Protopterus; species Protopterus annectens. Next base: position 1,368,303,533 of record NC_056725.1, read on the forward strand.
ACTTAGTTAAAGACATTTCTCATATGCTAACGTATACCACAAAAAGAAAATGCTTAATGCAAGAATCCTACAAAAATAATATAGGCCTAATCCTGTTTACTTAAAAAGCAGCTCATTTGACTCTGCTGTGTACTCCTGAAGTTATTATCTTCAGGGGACATTCATCATCCACCTTAACCCAGGAACCCCAGCTCTATCACAAAACGGTCACTCCTTCCCTCGCTATATTAAGTCATAAGGAACTCAAAACAACATGCCTAAAAATTGCCAGTGTTAACAACAAACAGACCAGTCTTGAATCTTGGATACATAATTGAACAATCTTCAAGTCGGCATACTACCAAATATCCTAAGTGACTGATGCCTAGTCGTCTTGTTGTCTTTCAAGACCATAAAAATAGCCCCCTCAAACAATGAAAGTAAACAAGACACATTCATTAACATTATGAAAACTATTGACTGGTCACAAATCTATGCAGTGCTTGACCCAAATACAGCATGAACTTGCTTCATTAGCAAACTACCTGTAATACACTCCAACATCTTTCCTTTAATTCACTGAAGACTTGCAGTAGAAATGTGTCAATAGCTTATACCAGATATAACCAAACTCATAAAAGAGACACAAAGAGCATGGAAGCAAAACCAAACTAATAACTTACTGCATCAAAATTACCTAGATCTCAGAAAATAATACAAAACCTGCATATCTGAGGCAAAAACAGAAAATTGTTGTTCAAAGCATTTCTGGAAAGCTATAAAACATCTTAAAGGAAAAGTTACAGACAAAGCCAATCTAGGCACAGTCACAACATTTAATAATTCCATTTTGTCCTTTGCTTAAAACTACAAGCATTTCTTGCATGAACCTATCACAGATGAAGTACATTCCTCCAAAGCATACATTCCCAACCTATATTGCATAGTGGACTTTAGCCCCACTTTCTACTTCAATGAATTATCTGCTAAAGAAACAGACCAAGGGTCTCCTCACACAAAGAATAACAAGATTATTGGCAAATCTCAAATTTATGCCCTCTGGTCAAAATATTTGAAAAACCCCTCTGCAAACAAAATTTCCATCATATAAACAGTTAAGGCCTGCTATCCAGTGAACAGCCTGTTGTTAACATTGCATTTAGCACCCTTACTATATTGAACACTTTTACCAGTCTAATCTAACTAGGCATGAACAACAGCCTTTTCATGGGAGGTCTCTGTTGACATGACAAGACCCTTTGAAATAGAAAATCATAAATTGTTTCTTAACGAATGTAATGACTTGGTCTTGGAAACAATACAATTCTTTGGTTCAAAAAAATCCAACTTTTCAAATTTACATTAATGATTCTTATTTTCGGTCAGGTGTCCTCAGAACTGGATTACCTCATGGTTCTATTCTTGGATCCCTGGTATTGTCCCTTTTCATCAACAACCTATAACTTTTGATGTATCATATCTTAACATCATGTACAGTGATGATGTATTACTATTAGACTTCCACAAATCTCCAAAACAACTATAGTCCTCCTAACAAGAGGACTCAATGCCCCTCATTAAATGGACCATAAACACACATTTATTCATTAACCCTAAAAAGTACAATGTTATGTTATTTGGAACTCCCCAAAAGTTAGCACTCTCACCCACAATGACTATTAAAGATAGCAGCAATACAGTCACAAATGTGCCTCAACAAAAATGCCTTGACATCCTATTAAACCCAATCTTTTAATTTACCCTTCACACAGATATGATAATAAATAAAGAGCTATCACATTTAAAGTTCTATTACAGAATATCTCATCTTTTTTCACCAACGTCATGCAAATGAATTGCTAGAAATCTACTAACCCCCAAATCAAGTATGCTGTCCCAATACTAGCCCTGCATGCCAGCAATAAAACTGAAAAGTATCAACCAAAAACAAAATTTGCAGGTTTGTTTTACTAGCTGGCAGCAGGACACACTGGTGCAGAACAGAGCAGCACTGTCTCTTGCACATTCATTTTCAAATGATCATGGATGAAAAGGATAAACTGACCTGCCCATCTACCCAGTTAACAAATTGCAGATAAATAAATAAACACTGTGGTAAAGAAGGTGTAACATTTGGATTTTAAATATTAAAAAGAATGAGATGGAGGTAAAGATTTCCAGATCTTTCAGCTTTACCTGTCAGATTGTGCAATAGGTACACAGGAAACCAGATCATATGACCAATGTACTGGTGGCACCAATAACTTAAAGAAAAAGGGCTCACATCCTACAGCCTTCTTTTGACTTTGTGAGGTAAATTTTTGCATCCTCATTTGTTAAAGTTTATAGATTTTACAGTGTCTTTGACAATATGTTTATATGTAGCATCATTTTGTCATTCTCAGTTTTTAAACTTTTGTTGGAGTGGCTCTACATTATGAAAATATGAAGTGCTGGAAGAAAGGTTTGCTGAGTTGTTCTAACACATGGCACCACGTCACCAGCAAGCATTTGTCTTAAAGATGAATTGTCATTGTCATGATGAATATGTCACACAGCTCTTGTCTCTTCACTTGGCTTTGTTGATCCTGTACCAAATTATTTCCTTATGGTTGTGTAATTTTTTATAACAATGTAAAAATGACTAGCTGTTGGCTAGGTAAATAAAAAACAGGATACTTAAAATTACTTTGAATACATTTCAGCTTCTTTAATCAAGAATTCTGCACAATGCCATTCCAGACAGAATTAACAGGAGACAAACTACAGAGCCAAAAGTGGGGGCAGTACTTCAACATTGATTTAATTTGTTTACAAAGTTAATAGAACAACATATTTGCATTAACATGCTTTTTGTGAACAATAAGTATTCTAATGTCTGGTTGCTAGCATTATTGACCAACTACAGTCCTCAGTGATTTATTAGAAACTCAAAAGTTCTACAAGGGATATGGGAAAAACATGAGGCAAAAGTTGCTGGAATAACAGGTTTTGCGTTAGCCTTCTGATTCAGTTAGAAAGCTAACGTAAAACTTGCTATTCTTGTAACTTTTGTTTTGAAACTCAGGCATGAAGACTAAAATGGCAAAATCAGGGAGATTATACTGCATTCTCAGGATACCTGCTGCAGACTGAACTGCTGTGCTGGCTTGCTTATGGGAAGAAGCTGTGAAGTGAGAATGCTCCAGTATTCTTCCATTTCTTGTTTTTTTATCTTTTCTAGTTCCAGAGTTCGAGCAAAAGAAAAAAGATAAAATGAAAACAAACTCAAGCACACTGAACAGCTAACTGAGCTGAGTAAAGAAATTAATTTGTTTGCATCATGAATGATCTACATTCCTTTCTTTTAGGTAAAGGCTCATGTAGCACACTTATGAATAGGCCTTTAAAGGCATGAAAAATATGAGAAAGATAGGCATAAGCAGCAAATGGTGAGTGGTTGGAGAAATGCAGAAGATAGAAGACAACTGGAACTGGAGTCCTCAGAGAATAAAATGGTTACAACTAGCATTGCACAGAGATCAGTACTGGGCCCATTTCAGTACAATGTAGCTGTCCTCAGAGAATAAAATGATTACAACTAGCATTCCACAGAGATCAGTACTGGGTCCATTTCAGTACAATGTAGCTGTCCTCAGAGAATAAAATGATTACAACTAGCATTCCACAGAGATCAGTACTGGGCCCATTTCAGTACAATGTAGCTGTCTCAGATCTCACAGTGGGGCATGAGAAGTAAATATATCTTTGCAGATAACCAATAAAATGGTGGGTGAAAGATAAAGAGCCATGTAAGATGAGGGGATGTAGGAGACTAGAGACTTGGTCGTAAGTGTGACAAATACACTTACGTCCTCACAAATGTATCATGCTACACCCAAGCAATAACATTTCGGGAGGGTAGTACATATCTAGAAGAGTCAAACTTGAAAAAATACAACTCAAGAGAAAGACCTGGAATAACCATTATATAAAATGTAAATCCAGACACAGAGTGAAAAAGCAGCTGCAAATCTAGCCTTGATTTCTGAGCCTTTTTCTCTTTTTTGGTCCTCATCATGGTGTGTGTGGAGGGGGGGGGGGCACCAAATGAGAGCCTCACCTGAAGCCCCAGTGGTCTAATTATGCTTTTGATGGGCATGCATGCAATATCACTTGCTTAGGCTATATAAACAACACCTGGCAATCTTACCTGTCAGTCTCTGAAGATTAAATCATTAACCTTATCCTTAAAATTCAGACAGAAATGTTCAGATTCAGTGACACATTGTTTTGTGGGACATAAAGAGGAAGTCTGCAAGAGTTTTGATGTGCATATGTTTTGAACTCCAGTTATCGGAATATTTCATAAAAACAAAGATGTACAAAAGTAACTTTATTTCACAATCCTAGACCAGATTTATGTTCATATTATATATAATCGTAAAAAATTCATAACCAGAGCAATTGATGGCCCTGAATATAATATTAAAAATACCTAATGTTCCTCCACAGATTAAACACAGTTAAAGTGAGATTATAAAATGCTAAGTCCTCAGCTGCATGGCATAGAGAGAGGAAGCCCCTGACTATGACCCAGATGTCCCAAGTTCAAATAGCAGCTTGGGTACTAGAGGAGCTGTGCACAGAGGGTAGGAGCTACACCCACTGGCTTGCCCATTCAGAGAGGGAGGGTGAGGTTTCTGTGTGTGATTTATCACCCCTGGAGTGATGAGTGTACTGCTGTAATCACACAGCAGATAGTCATTGAATTTGGCATACTGAGGAGGGCTAGATCTAATCAATGTTACATATGGTGATGAACATGATGTCAGGTAGCTCCACCCAGTAAGAACATAGTAAAACAAAAATCCCCAATGTAATAACCTAGCATATGTGATCCTGCTGGGTTGCTCTGGTCCACGTTTCCCCTTCCTACTCCATCAGATGGCCACAGTGGCCCTAGTCCTAGGGGCAGTACTAGCAACACTTAAGGTATGAGTTGTTGGGGCAACACTGAGTAGCTGATGTCTAACCAGGGTGGTATGCCAAATGAGGATGATAAGTCATATGGTACTAGGTTATGCTTTTACAAAGTTGCAATCTGTGTTTGCTGACTCAATTTTAAAGTTGCATTCATAGGTTCATAGGTAAGTACTAGGAGAGCTACCTTTGCAGGCCGCTTTAAGACTGATCAGTTTCCCTTTTGGTGCTTGAATTAACCTATCCCATTTGGTGTTACATTGGCCAGACCCATCCCATGATTGATAATTGTATATTACCTCTAGTGAGAATAATTGATATCATATATAGATCATTTGTTGGGGCACATGCATAGGATTAAGCATTTAGATTTAGAGTCCATCAATATTTAGACCATTTTTTTTTGTAATAGAAGACTAGCTTTCAGCCAGCTGTAGGAGTTGTACATGTAATCACTATACTGTTTTAAATATGAACGCCATCAGCCTACTTGAAGTGCTGCAATTTTACAAGCCTAGACACTCTATCATTAGGCCCTTGTAAAAAGAAAAACATAAAGAAATACAGTAAGTATTTTCTGTTTATCGTACATGTTCTTATCCTCTCAGTTCAATTCATTATGCACACTCATTTCAGTGCACTTGTACTGAGACATCTGTTTTTAAAGCGATTTTCCACCAGCTTCATGAGTCTACATGAGTAGCACTACTGTAGATGATGTGATTAATATGAAAAATCATATGACGTGACACTTATATCAAACAGCTGCATTTTTCCTGTCTCTTATTAACCGAATAAGTGATGAAGTACTCAAGAGTAATAATTCTTTGAACCCTTTAAGACCCACCCAGGTCACTAATCACAAAGCATTGTGATTAATGCTTAATTTGCCAAGGCAATGGATCTTCATAATGCCAAAGGCAGCCAGCATTCATAACTGAAACTTCTACTTAGAGTGATACCATCATTTTGAACAAATGGTAGCTGAAGTTATATAATAACAGGAAGTCAAAGGAGAAATCAGACTGCTAGAGAATAGTGTATAGAATGTTGTCTTCTTTCGGCTTTTCCCGGTTAGGGGTCACCACAGCGGAACTCCGGTCCGCTAATGATTGGCAGTAGATTTTTACGTGCTGGCTTGCCGGGCCTAACGCACAACCTTCAATGAAGGAACGCCCATTCACGCATGTTGACACACAGAAGACTGAGAATCGAACGTGCAACATCTAACTGTGAGGCGACAACACTACCGCAGCACCACCACTGCAGTACAGAATGTTGTATTAGTTGCAGTACCACAAATCTACAACTGCTAGTCATGTGAAACAGTGTTACAGTTCTCTGAGACTGCTTGTGATCTGCACAATTAAGCTATTTTGGGGACCCAATCTTTGCTGAATAAAAGTCAATATGTGATTAACACATTAACTGAAACTTAAAAAGGAGTCATTTACCATCATGGCAGCAGAAATTCCTGTTGATTTGAATGCATTAATTCTTAGGATATCTGTTCTTATAAATGTGCTCTGAGTGCAGAGATACATTTTTATAGTTTGATGCAATCATGCTGGCAGCCTTTACCTGTTGTAAAACTGAATGACTTCAATAGTGAGAGAAAGGCCGTTCACTACTTGTTAAGCTTGCAGCCGATCTTTTGATAAAGGATTCTTCATCTCCCTTTAGCTTAGTCCCTGACCAAGTATTGCATATCTGTGGAGGAACATATCACAACACGAACCTGTGACAATAAATTGAGGTGTACAGACTTCTCTCAGCAGTATATGGATACTTGGAACCAACTTTATCTTATAGGGTCATAGGTTCAGAGGTGATTACAAGGCTAACAACCTCAGGGAGCTTTTTTAAGTATAGCCATGCTTCCCAAATGTATCCGACAAGATTTTATACCCTAGGGTAATTTTAAGGAGCATAAGTAGGCTTGGACATGGGTGGTCAATCATTTACAGGCTGTCTTTATCTAGTAGAAACATGGGTGCTAGATCAGGGGTAAATTTCAAATACACCACCCACTAGTCTGTTATTATCAAGGTGCACAGATTTTTGAATGATCTTTTTTTGGGAAGGGCTCATGACATCTGGGTTTACCCATCTTTTGTTTCCTCTTGGAGTAATCAGATTTTCCAGGTTGTACTTTCCTCTCCAATGGCTAACACTGGTCTTGCACCTGTGAAGGTATGTATACACTTGTGTATGCATGCATGTGTGTGTCGTGGGACTTCCATGTAAAATTAGCCTTGTTACATTAAGTACAATCACCAAGGAAACCCCTTTTCCTTGATGTTTTAAAAACCTGTAACAGATGAACCTCAAGCATACTGGATAATAACCAATAAAACACCCACCCATAGCCTTAATTATAACACCAACAAACTCACCACTACCAAAATGTTAGCCCACATTACAAACGAGCAGTAATGCCTTCTAGGGTTAGCATTACAAGAAAATAATTGACTTCCTGAGGAGTTGTGAGGACCAGCACAACAGGTTGAAGGCTTCATCTCCCATGAAAGGTTTGTCATTTCCCTGTAATGTCCAGCTTGGAAGTGATTGCTGTGTTTAGATAATGGGCTATCTCTTACATTGTTATATATTTGTTTTTTATTAGTGTATTCTTTTTACATTTTTTGTTGTAAAATAATTCCTCTGATTAATGTTTTCAGCTTACTGTAGTGTATGCAAATCATTGTTGGAGGAAGTATTTCACATCCAAAATATGTTATGTAGGTATTTAGTAAAGTCTATACATAAACCCACATACATAAACAGACAAGTGCGCAAATGCATCAATGCAGGGACACACAGACTCACACACATATGCAAGCACACACACACACACACACACACACACACACACACACACACACACACACACACACACACACACACACACACACACACACACACACACACACGCGAGCGTCTTTGTTGTAACTGCTGCTCATGCTACACTTATTTGTTCATTTATTTCCAAGCTTGCTATGCATGGCTTCTTAAGAGCAACACTTAGCAAGGGGAAGAGAAAAGACAAGTCCTTGTAACTGCTGCTGTACTTAGTTTCTTTAGTGTAGTTTTATTATTGTTATTATTATTATTATTATTATTATTATTACTATTTACAATGTTTTTTAACAGGGGTGTTTTAGCTGTGTTTAGTGATTAAAAGGAAGATAGTGGTCATTTTTTTTCATTTATGCTTCATGGCACTTTGATATGCTACCAGGAAGCAACAGACTTGTTTTTTTACCAGGCGACATCTGCTCATTAATATCATGCTGGAGAATGTCCATTCTCCCATGGGGTATTGTTGTACATTCTGCCATTATCTAAGCCCCAATAATCTACTATCTCTTTTTATATTAGAATATCCACATTGCTGCAAGTAGGAGCTCCCTTGGGTCACTGACCACACTGGAATCCACCGTTCCCACCTCTGTTTTTGATTCCTCTCTTTACTTGCCATTTTACTGTCTTTATTTTTGCAGCTCTTGTCTAACTAAGCTCACAGCTACATTTGTGAGTTTCCCCTGCTTCTTATCTGTCTTGGTTGTAGCCTATTGGCATAACCATTTACTCTTGACCACCCAGTCCACTTTAGTATATTAATTTCACCCAGACAAATCACTGGGGCCATTGATTTATGAATACACTGGCCCATTTATTCTTCATTGAAGTGAAGATTAGAACCAGTGACCCCTGTGCAGTTTTCAGAATCAGACGATCTGAGCATTTATTATACAGGGAAAAGGAATTCAAGGACTGCATTAGCAGTGCATATCATGGAATGTGAGGAGAGACATTAGTTTTAAGTTGTGTATTAACAAGTGCAATTAGAGGAGATATTACTTATCTTACTTTATGTGTAGAATATAAATGGATTGTAACATTAAATACAACCAATACATCTGGTTTAAATAAGAACGGTAGTATTAAGCCAATACTGAAATGAATAGCACTACAATACTAATATTTATGTAAATGGCCTATTTGGTCATGTTGTTTTGTATTAAATACCCTGCTATGATGGCAGGGCATTAAACTGCTATTTAAAAGGCACAGTCTGCATGAAAGCTCTAGTGGTATTTATATTTGTTTAATGAAGGTTCTTCTAAATGGACGCTGGTTCTAATTTAATTTGACATTTGGCGTTTATTCTATTTTAACCCAAGTTTACCTCTTTGTCATTTAGTTTCTTCTGCTGTTATTATTATTTTTTATAGAGAACATTTTTTATATAAAACATTTTCAAGAGGTATAGTATGATTTTGTTTTCTGTGTTTTAAGGGAAAGGTATTGTTTGGGTCACTAAAATTTATACTGTTCTTATCTTTCAACCTCTTCACTTAAGAAGTCTGGACAAAGCCATAAATAATGGTTAGACAAAGGCTCAAAAACAGGGACAATTTTTAAATATTCCTCTTATAAACTTAGTTGATAGAATAATAGTTTTTGCAATGGGGTGGATTTCATGAAGGGTATCAATTCTGAAACTCAAATGTCTGGCATTATTTTCTGACTTCAGAACTCTATCATTTGCCAAAAAAAGGAAAAAAAAATTATGAAGAACATACCAAACATAGGAGGCAAAAACCTAGACTTTCTGAGAAAGATGTGGACAGCTGAGAGATATGATACTGTTGTAAATTTACTTTGATATTCTATAATATAATACAAGTAAAATGTAGCTGTGTGTGTGGAGCTGCTTGTGTCTCTGATTCAGCTACCCCATAAGGGTAATGTATGTTAAATATGTGCCCCTGAGTCTCTCTTCTGAAGATTATGATGTAATGTACATGCACTTTTCCCAGTTCTCGTCACACATTGCTAGTCCTTCAGTGTGATGCTGGATGTTTTTCTGCACAGTAAGCTTGTGTTTGCCCACATTTATTTATGTTTTTGATGGGACATTAAAAAGGATAATTATCATATTAGCTTTGGCTGAAGTAAGGGTGTATTTGGGGTACATCTTCTCCTTCTAAACTAACAACTGTGCTTGTGACAGTTATGTTGCTCCTAGAGATTACTATACGTACTGCTTCTCTTAGAGCCTGGGTATAAACTTGTACCTTGTGGCATCTGGCAAATGTTTAATGCATTTGAAAGCCCTAGCATCCTGTTTGTCTGAGACATTCAGGCATGGTTTCCATCTTTAAAGAAGCATTCTACAAAGAAGCCTTCTAAGTAGAAATAAAAACAAAAAAAAAAAAAAAAAAAAAAAAAACACAGGGAACAAGAAAATCAGTAAATAGAAAAATCAAAAATCTGAAACTTCCAAAAAATCCTCAACAGGCTTAGCAGAGAAGGTTATTTCCCAAAACATAGATCACCATAGCTCTCAACCTTCCATCTCCAAAATGAGGAACACTCACCTTCATAATGTGGAACAAATGGGCAAAATGTGGAACACATACTAATGGCTTACTAACAACTTCAACTAGGAAGGCCATAGGATGGTTAACATAGGCTGGTTTTACTTATAAAGATTATTTAATGAATTAACGTGATTAATTTCTATTTACCATGGATTTCACTTAAAAAATTCCTAACACTGAATGTGTGACAGACTCTTTCAATGTGGAACTTTGAGGAACTTCGAGGAACATGAACTTTTTAAGACCCCAAATGAGGTATGTTCCTTGTAATGAGGTGCACTTGAGAAGTATGTAGATCACAGAACCAATCATTAAGGAGCTTAGAGGTCTTACCCCAGTGCTTAAATCTGTAAAAATCCACCTTGCAAGAGCAATGATATCTTTAAAAGTGGCTGCAGAAAATAAACTTGCAAGCACATGAATTCCTTCAGCCACACCTTAAATGTATTGTTATTGAAAAGCAGAGATTAGTATGTCACAGAGATGGTTTATCTCCTTCTGAGCCATTCGTGAAAATTCATGTCTCCATCAGCTATAAATTACAAGTGTTTTGTTAGTGAATGTTTCAGAGTATTTCTGAAAACAGCACTACAACAACAACAACCTTGTTCTGGTCTCCAGCTCAGACTATTGTAGGTCTGCTTTTTGCATAGAAACCATGGTCATATCAGTGGTCCCAACTAGGTTAATAAGAGGAAAATAAAAAGAAAATAGAAGCCTAACACCAGTGTCCTCAGAAAAGGGGAAGTTTGTTTTTATATGTTGTGACAGAATGCCTCTTATGTTTACTGACTTAAACCACAAGAATGCATCATTTTGGCCCTCTGGTTATCATCTAGAGGGTGCTGGAACCATAAATTATATTACTGAATTTCTTCTGGATGAAGACTAGTCTTCTACAAAGTGGTACAAGCAGATGATGTAGTTGTTGGAGTTGAATTGGACTTTACCACCTTTTCTTCAAACTTCAGGATGTTATGACTTATCAATACTTTGATACTTGCAGCCCTTAGACTAAAAAAAGGATGACAGGCTTTACAGAGCTTCACTAGATAAACATGACCTGTATAACAGCAAATTCATTTACTATTTCTGTGTGTTCTTCATCGTACGTAAAGCAGACTGTAACTTTAGCGACACTTCTTTTTGAGAATGAATCAGTGTTGCTGGGCAATGAGACCTCAAATAAGCAGATAGAAACTTTAAATAAAGGAACAGAGGTGTGGTGTTGCTACATGTTGAGAATGAATACTAGAACGACAGTGGTAAAATCTACAGAATTAAAATTCAGTTGTGGCTAACTGATGGGCTAAAATACTAGGGGGCAAGCCCCGTTGCAATCCCTGATGTTGGGTACAGCACCACCCCATTTTATTATTCTCGCACCAGCCGCATTCTGTTTCTGAGATGTGAAAAAAATGGCTGCTTTACAGGAATTCTAGTATTGGTCACATTTCTGGGATATTATGTACCTGATGTGAGAATAATAATGAAGGCGTTGTGTTGGGCTATAGCCACCACTTCAGACCGTACAGGGGAGTTTGCTCCACTGCAAAACATTCAAGACACATTTCACAAGTTTGTACTTAGCACTGTTGCTGCTTGAGGGGTACAGCTTTACAGTTTAGTTATGGTTGATCTGAAAAGCTAAACTAAGCAGCCCCCTACCTGGATCTTATACAGTTTGACAGTGTTGAAAGTGCAGCCTTACTCAAGAGGTCTAATCATTCATGATTTATAAACAGTACAAGATTCTAACATTCCCTGCAGAAAATGACATCAAGGTGGGTTATTATTCTGAGGCCTATCATCCATAGTGGAGCAAACTCTACCTGCAAGTACTCAGGAGTAGCACTAAAGCACAATGAATGACAACAACACAGAGCTGTGGCCCTGTGCAGCTTCCAAAGAAGGGAACATCAGAAGTAAAACAGCAAAATAAACAACAGCTCAAAAAATATCTGAGCATACCTCACAACCTCTTAGTGGAAGAAATCTGGACAAAGCCTGATAAAATGGGGGGACAGAGGACCCAAAATAGGGACGGATTGTAAATATTGCTCTTATAAACATAGAAAGTTGCTAGAGTTACAGGGATTGTGTTAACATACATTTTCTGCAGGATATGAAGTCTGAAACTCAACTGTATGACATTATTTAGTGACTTCACTCCTCAGATCATTCCAGTGATTTGCCAGAGAACCACACATTTTATGAGGAACAGACCAAAAATATGAGGCAAAAATCTGGACAGTTTGCAAAAATCTGTACAGTTGAGAGGCATGCATCTGAGTAGACAATGGTAGATAAGGTAGAATGAATTATGAAACAGAGGTTATGTGTTTGAAGTATACAGAGGCATGACAGTGTCTCTTAGCAGCTGTACTTAACTCTTCTCTCTGTAGTTTTGCCAAATGGGCATTCACTTATAACAGTTTGTCTCTACTTGCTCGCATTAACTGTGAAAGGCAGAGTGTGAAAGGAAATGCCCTGGTTTGCCATCTTGTCAATACGTTATTAATTCTGTGGTAGTGATTGCTGTGCTGAAGCAAATGAAATAGTTAGCCCCAGCTAGTTTTCAGTCTTTTTTTTAACTGACTTAAGAATAGTTTCTGATTTGACTTTGAAGTTGCAGGCTATTAGTGTGCCGAGTGCTCTGTAACAGGTGTAGTCCTGATTCATACCACTGACTGGATGTAACCTCAGAGGGAGATGTACCACAGTCAGGAAAAGCACTACAGTATAGGCCTTTGGCATGGAATGTGGGAATGTCTCTGAACTCAAGAAAGAGAGTAAATTATTTAAAAAAAAATGTGTGGTAGCTTGTTGCACCAGTGACCTTCAGTATACATTGACTAGGGTAGTAGTACAAAGCTACTGCCAGTGCTGTGACCAGGATGAAATTATCATCAATATCTGAACATCATGGAATGTTTAACTTCAAGGCTTCTGGCTTTATGACAGAAAAGACCAAAGTACAGTCTTTTATAGTGCTGTAATAATTTCTTAAAGATCATGTTTAAAGGTTTGTGGTACCCATGTTTGCTTTAAAAAAATGTATTGTTGGCTCATTCTGACATTTTGGTGCCATTTTTATGGCATCCAAAATTCCAGTGAGTGCATGACTTAATTACAAAATATATAAATTTACTTTATTCAACAGTTTGAAGCATGCACTCTTGTTTTCTAAATGATCATCATCATATGATGTCTAATCCAGTTTCAAGAAAAAGGAAAGAAGGATTCTGATAAAAAAGCCACACTGTTGAACAGATTGTCTATAAATAAAGAGAACAATCATCTCGAAAATGAAGCTGAAGCTGGAGAAGCTTTTACTAACAAAGATGTCAGTGGAACTCTCTTTGTCTTATATAACCAATCAATAAGTAAGACAAGTACGATAACTAAGGCAAACACTCTCCACTGATGCTTTCTTAATAACTTTCTTCAGCTTTATTTCATAGCAAAAAAAGGATTGAACAAAGACGAGCATGGGCGCCGGAACCATAGAGTGAGGGGGAAGGGGCACCCCCCCCCCACACACACACACACACTTTTGCATCCTACGACTCTAAGTACATCCTGGCTTGCTAGCAAGTAGCAAGCATTAAAAAAATAAGTGAAATGACAATTTATTTTCTTTTATTTAAAATTGGATATTAGGATCCGATAGTTTGCACTGTTGTGCTCTGCCTCTGCTGATGCTTGGCTTCCTCGATGTCTTCCACTTGTGCAGGGGGAGGGGGGTTCAGCTTCAGATTGGGGACTGAGCTGTATGTACTGCAAGACCTCTAAGCAGATGCATTGGTCTGCCTTCCCCCTGCCTGAATGACTTAATGGTTCAGTCTGGTCAGGTTTCAGTGGCAGGTCACACGTATGTAGAAAATGACAGTTAAAACCAACTGTTGCGTTTGACCTAAGTTACTGCACTTTTTCCTCAGGCCTCGTTCCACTCCTCAAAATCCAGATGAGAGAGTGATTGAAGTTTGTTTGAACACAGTTTGACTGAGAAGAATTAAAGTTTGAGTCCGTCCATTGCTGTCAGTGCCGTGGTGGTGGTGGTATGCATTTTAAATATATTACTGTCTTCTTGCAGACAGTTGCAGCCTCAATGGAGTGGGAATGGGAAAGGCACTGGGTGAGGGTGTTGGGTCCATACCTGTCAACCTCATAGAGCAAGAAATCTGGACAAAGCCATAAATAAAAGTGGGACAAAGGCCCCAAAATAGGGACAAATTATAAATATTGCTCTTACAAACTTTGAAAGTTGATAGAATAATAGGTTTTGCATTAGCATGAATTTTCTGAAGGATATGAAGTCTGAAAACTCAAATGGCTGTCATCATTTTCGAACTTCAGTCTTTAATAATTTACCACTAATCTGCCAGAAAACCACAACTTTATGAAAAACGGACCAAAAATATGAGGGCAAAATCTGGAGATTCTGTGAAAATATGTACAGTTGAGAGGTATGCTTTTGTCTAAGGCAATGAAGAGGTCGTTGGGGAAAGTTTTTCATTTTAGTGCTTATGCATACATGGATAAAGTACTGAATGGGTCGTTGGGGAAAATGTTTAATTTTTGTGCCTGTGCATACATGAACAAAGTACATAAGGGATCCTGGGAGAAATTATTCATTTTTATGTAATTTTGTGCTTATTATACATACAAACAGACTACTAATGAAGTTGTTGTGGAAAATGTTTTATTTTTAAGTTTTTGCATACATGGAAAATTAATTAAGGAAACTTTAGGGAAATGATTCATTTTGATGTCATTTGGTGGTGCTTGTGCATACATAGACAGACTTGACTGAAGGGGTCATTGGAGAAAATGTTTTATTTTTGTGCTTGTGCATACATGGAAAAGTAATTAAGGGAACCTTGGGGGAAATAATTAATTTTGATGTCATTTGCTCCTTACTTGCATACATGGATAGACTATTGAACAGGTTATTCAGGAAAATGTTTCATTTTGGTGTTTTTGCATACATGGACAAAAACTGCTGAAGTGAACCTTAGGGAAATTATTCATTTTTATGTCATTTGCTTTTTGTGCATACATGGATAGACTACTGACGGGGTGGTCATTAGGGGAACTGTTTCATTTTGGTGGTTGTGCATACGTGGGAAACTACTAAAGTAGTATTTGGAGGGATTTAACCCCACAGCATATTATAGTTTTAATTTATTAGTTATTAGTTATTGTTTGAGTGTTTATGGTACTACTACATTGGTTGATAGATTTATGCTGGGCCCTTTACTATTTGGAATCTATTTCTCAGAAGTCTAGGCAAAAGGAAAATAGCCTGTTGGAACATGGGTATAACATGGCTAGCCTGGTAAAGGTCCTGTGGCCATTAGCATAATAACCTCCTATAAATCTGTGAACCTTTGATCCTATAACTTTGTTTGGATACTAATTGCAGCTTGCCGATTCTTGGTTTGGGGGCCTTTGTGTAAGAATGCAGTTTGAGAAGAGAGTAGTGTATTATAATATGTTAGTAATTATGCAAAGTATTTCTGTATTGTGTACTTTTGTCTGGTTTTTGTTGAACATTTCAGGGTTAGTGAACTTATTTCCAAGGAATTCAACCCAGTCAAGTTGGAAACTTCTGGTAGAAACCTTATTGTGTTTTACCTGATTGGACTGAGCGATTAACTGTGTAAAAATCTTTTATACTACTGAGATAAGACTCACATCTGCACATTGTGCAAAGTCAGTTCCCCATGCCTTGTGTGTGTGTGTGTGTGTGTGTGTGTGTGTGTGTGTGTGTGTGTGTGTATATATATATATATATATATATATATATATATATATATATATATATATATATATATATATTTATTTATTTATTCCAGTTTGATTACAGGGGAAGTCCACTGGGTCAACATGGTCCATGTTCAGTGGAGGCCCAGGGAGAAAAGCTCAGAGAATGCATTAAATTAGATTACATACAGGATTTACAAGAAACACAAGCAAGGTTTTAGAATGAATTAAACAGTTTACAAATATGATTACAAGGAATACAAGACAGTACAGATTATAATTCTTATGGAACTGATTAGAATTAGGCTTTTTACATTAGCATAGATAAGTAGTAATTCTCTGTAATTCTTTGAAACTGAGGGTTAATGTTGTATAGATATTTACATGTATTGAGAAGTTACAGGAATTGAGATGTAGTGGAGGTGCTTTATGTGCACGTATTAGAGAAGAAAGGAGCACTCTATATTTACAATATTTACAAGTTTTGTTGAGCAAGTATAGCTGTAGGAGTCAGGGACGTCGGGAGGCATACGCACTGTACTGATTTCAGTACAACTTCTTAGAAGAGGGGGTAGCATTAAAAAAAAAAGTACGTATTTTTAAAGGTTGTTGGCTCCTTTAAGGGGGATACGAGCCAGTCGGAAGTGAGCTCACGTCATGTCCGGCTGGCCATGAGCATGAAAGAAGACGATCGCAAATGGATTATTTATCGTGAGCGGGAAATGTGAAGATGGAAGGCAATTGAGTGTCACAAACAGATTATCAGGTAAGGTGTGTGTGTGTGTGTGTGTGTGTGTGTGTGTGTGTGTGTGTGTGTGTGTGTGTGTGTGTGTGTGTGTGTGTGTGTGTGTGTGTCTCTGGGGCTTGCATACATAATGTAGCTTGATTTTGATCACTTGCCATCCCTTTAGCAGTGATCAAGATATGAGGCGCCATATCAACTTGCACATCTGTCTGCAGATATTTCACAAAGTACCGAACACATCAGTCCCACCATCCTACATGAACTGATGTCACAGGGGATATCCCTATCTCATTGCCTGTTTCAAAACTAAATCAACATCCCTTGTCCCTTCATGTTATTTTTTTCTCTTAATATTTCTACAAAATGTGGAAATAAGAAAATGTTGAATGGCTTGTAATATCTAACTTACCATTCAGCCCAAATATGCGCCTGATTTAAATGCTGTGTTTTATACTTTCATGATTATTTTACACTTGTTTGTGTTGATAAACTGAAGGCAGATTATATCTATCCAAAAGCAAAACTTGCACAAGAGTGTATTTCAGCCCACCTACCTCTCAGCCCCTCAGTCCAGCCACCTACCCATCCTATAACTCATCAAAGCTTTTAGCTCTCTAGCTTACCTCATTTTCTCTTGACTGTTTCCTATCCAGTATCTTCACCTTCATCCAATCGCATTTCCCTCTGCTGTTTGCACAATGGCTGTACCAGACTTTTTTTCTCTACTCTCATTTCATTGTCTTTCTCTTCTTTTCTTCTTAGTTGCAACACCATCCTGATCCAATTCTCATCCATTTCATAGTGTTTCTCTATTTTTTTAATGCAACATAGGCAATTTATTCCTCAAGGGCAACAGGCACTTTTATTTGTAGATGAAACCATGAAATATAAAGTTGTTTGCTAGCAGCAGCCTCTTCATTAGTTACAGATTTATTTAATGTGGAATTATGTAGATGGCTTTTACTAGTTCAGAGATTGTGCATATTTACTGATACTGGTGGACTGTAGAAGTTTGAGTAGACTTTTATGATGGAAATGTTATGAATTGGGCTGTTTTGTCATTATTGGTGCATACATTTTGTTTCATTGTTTACTGGAAAAATGTTCAAACCAATACATTTAAAACGCTCTCTACAACTATACTGTATTGTACAAGGAATATAATTTAATACAGTCAGGAAGGTGTATCAAAGAGCACGTGTATGTTTCATGTGCAAGGGGCCTATGATTTGAAAACAGCCCAAAGTTAATCTTTATCTGCCACTGGCAAAATGTATTTTCTTTGAATGTGGGTTTCAATGCTGTGTCAATGAATGTGAGTTTCAAGGGCAGAGAAGTTTTAATGCTAAGTCTAGTTTCATTGTGAGACTACATTGCTTTGTTCAGCAGATATTTATTGGTGTTCGTGCTGTAAAATGCAAAATAAAACTTTTCTGGCAAATCATTTAGGAATGAAGTCACTAAATAATGACCGACATTAAGTTTCAGACGTCACAATCTTCAGAAAAATGCAAGCTAAAGCAAGACCTGTTATTCTATCAACTGTCTTATGTTTATACACGATCAATTTTTAGTACTGTTTGTATGTTCCCCCAATATATTTGGCCTTGTCCAGATTTCCTGCATTAAGAGGTTGAGAGGTATGTGCAAATAAATCGCTTTATAGACTTAGGGATATCCAAACCTCTCAACTGTCCCCAGTTTTGGCTCAAAATGTTGCTCTCCCCCTAATAATCTCTCCACAAAATAGCAATTTTGGAAGAAAACGTGGAGGGTTTACAATTATAGATAACTGTAATGATCAGAGTTATACATTACTTTTATTTCAGAAATGCATGTATATTCTCTAATTTTGTCAGCTGCTCAAGATAACAGTGCTCATATTAAAATGGTGTCCCTTCTTTGACAGGTTCCCAGCTGTATTGTGTGGCAATTTTATATTTTTGCATCACATTTTTGGTCCGTTTTTCATAAAACTGCATTTTTCTGGCAAATTAGTGGCAAATCATTAATGACTGAAGTTAGAAAATAATGGCAGACATTTGAGTTTCAGATTTCATACCCTTCAGAAAATTCATAGTAATGCAAGAACTACTACTATTCTATTATCTTTCTAAGTTTATAAGAGCAATATTTAAAAAAAATGTCCTTATTTTTGGGCCTTTGCCTTATTTTTATTTATGGGTTTGTTGCTCTAAGAGGTTGAGAGGTAGGTGTGTGTGTGTGTGTGTGTGTGTGTGTGTGTGTGTGTGTGTGTGTGTGTGTGGTAGGTAGCATACCTCTCAACTGACCATATTTTGCAGAATGTCCAGATTTTTGCCCCATATTTTTTCTGTTCCTCATAAATTTTGTGATTTTCTAGAAAATCATTGAAGGCTGAAGTTGCTAAATAATGACAGACATTTGAGTTTCAGACTTCATGTCCTTTATAAAAATTCATACTAGCACAAATCCTGTTATTCTAGCAACTTTCTAAGTTCACGAGAGCATTATTTAATATCTGTCCCTGTTTATTTTAGGCTTTGTCCATATTTCTTGCACTAAGAGGTAGGTAGGGGTGTGTGTGTGAATGAAACACCCTAGTTAGGGGTAGCAGGTAGTTAGTAATTTACTCAAGCTCAAAACCTGTACCGTAGTTACAGAAAACAAAAGCATGAATTCTCTACCCCAACTACCATGCTGCATTTTTCAAAGAACTGACTTTAAGGTTCATTTTCAATTCAAGGAACTGAGTTTGAGTGAATCTATATTATATTACTGAAGAGGCATTACAGCGAATGCCTCTTCATCGACACTAAAAGAGCGAACTGTGAATTACGAGAATGGCCGTAGCTTGGCTGGGGAGAAGGGTAGCAGTTTGACAGCTGTGAGTACAAATTTGAAAATCCTAGCTACACCCCTGGTAGGAGTAGAAGAATTAAGTAGAGGGATAAAACTGCAGGAAATTGCAGGGCAATTTGATAGAGCTGTAAGAATATGTGTATAGGAGGAATATAGGGCTTATGTGTCAGTATGAGGAGACTCTTATGCTTGAAGTGATCAAGGATTAAGTAGGGAGGAGGCAGGGGCATTTCTGTTTGGTAGACAGGTGTTTATAAAGCAGGGCCTTGAAATTTTCAGAGTTTGGGGTAGTTCTTAGTGAGGAAGGAAGGGAATTTCATTTTTTGCCAAGAGCATAGGAGAGGAGTAGTTGGCCAGCAGGATGTTTAGGTTTATGGATAGCAATTAAGTTCTGATGCTCAGATCTAAGGGCTCTATTGGGAATATAAGGTGGATGGATATTAGTTAGAGCGGGGCATTTTGTAGGCTGAAAAATGAGTGTGTGTGCTATAAAGAGTTGTAAGTAATCTAGATAGTTTGGTAGTTCTAGCCAGTTCAGGGCTTTTAGGGTAAGGCAGTGATGAGTGGAATTTTTGGATTTGGAGGCAAATTTAGCGATTTTATTGTAGCAGCTTTCTAGTTTAGAGGTGGTAGAGGAAGATAGGTTGGTTAGGAAAGGAGCACCATATAGTAAGGAAGGAAGGAGAAAAGTAGAGGCCAGGGTGTGCCTAGTTGTGTTGGAGAGAAAGTGATTGTTCCTATATAACATAAAAGGGAGAAGAACCAAACCAAAAGAAACGAACTCCAGGCAAGGCAGAATCCAAGGTATAAAAATATTTAATCCAAACGTAGAAATTCCAAAAAGTACAACCAGGACACAGCAATTAAGTTGAGCGTGCTTTCACTCCACTATTGCAGAGCTTCTTCAGAACCATTAAGACAACATTTACATCCTTTATATAATAAACTAGAAAATTATTTAATTGATTGAATTAGTTACCTTAAAGGAATATACTGTATATTTACAAAAATGTGTGTGTTCATCATGTATAATCCTGACCAAATACATAAACCATATGTAAAATATACAAAATTCTTACATAATTATTATTAAAATCACAACATACAAAGAAATATTACATTAAAATGCATATATACATAAAAATACATAAAAATACAAATAAACATCCACCCAAAAAATGCCTCAGTAATTGTGACCAACATTGGGCGTCCATAAAGGACCGATTCAAACCCTAAGTCTAAAAATATATATATATAAACTCTTGAAAAAATGTTGTAAAAGTGTAGTGATAGTGTCAAAAGCCTTGGACAGATCAAGAAGAACAGTGGAAACTAGCTGCCCTAAATCTCGAGCTTGATTGACAGTATTTAAAAAAGAGATTAGGGCAGTTATGGTGCTGTGGCCAGGGCGGAAGCCATGCTGAGTTGGTGTGAGGAAGTTATTTTGGGTCAGGAATGGCATAAGTTGGAGGTGGATGCACTTTTCAAGGATTTTAGATATAGGGGAGAGTAAGACAATAGGGCAGAAGTTTGAGATGCTGGTATTTTGTCCTCCCTTATGGAGAGGGAGAATGAAGGCTGAGTACCAGAGTTTGGGGACATAGGATTCTTTTATTGATCTATTTATAATGATACTGATTGGGAGAGCAATACCATCTGCGGCAAGTTTTAGATAGGATGAGGGGATGTTGTCTGGTGCATTAGAGCAGGGCTTGAGTTTTGATAGGAGTTTTTTTATGAGAGTTGTGGAGACAGGTTTAAGGTCGAACAGAGTTGGAAGGTAGTTTGGTGGGTTTGGGGGGGAAGGTGAGGGTTAGCTGGGTTATTGCTGGGAAAAGATTTTGTGAGGGCAGAGATGGTTTCAATGAAGAAAGAATTGAATTCAGAGCCTAGTTCAAGGTCAGTTTTACTTGGCTTGGGACAGGGATTTGTTTTTGAGCCTGGATGGAGAAGTGAGTTTATAGACTTTCAGAATTGTTTTGGATTATTATAGTTATTTGACTGGAGCTTAATATAGTAGCTTTTTTTTGTCCTTCTTGATTAGCTGTTTTGCAAGGTTGCGGAGCTGTTTATAGTGAAGCAAGGTATTGGGTAGATTGTTTTTTTGGTGAAGTTTCCATAGTTTGTCCCTTTGGTGCATGATTTGTTTGGTCTCTTTGGAAAGCCATGAAGCTGTGTTATGTTTGATCCTTTTATTTCTTGGGGGGGGGCTATGGAGTTTAAAGTGTCAAAGAAGACAGTGATGAAATGGCCTATAGCTTTATTGAGGGGGAGGGAGTGTAGAATATGCCAGTTAATTTGTTTGAATATATTTGAGAAAGTAGTGGGTTTGAAGTTGCAAAGGTTGCGAGTTTGGATAAATTGATGCTGGTATGGGGAAGAGCTAGTGGAGTGATAAATGAAGGCTGGGAGATGGTCACTAAAGGTATTAGGGATTGTACCAGAGTTGGTTATTTTATTAGGTTTAGAGACTAGGATCCAGTCTAAGGTGGATCCTGGGGGATTAGTTTTGTTAGGATGGGTGATAGAAAGGATTGTCTGAGTGAAATTGTAGAGGTTGATGGATAGAGAGGGAGAGGGGCAATTGAGTTTATTCCAATCAATATTTATGTCTCCTAAGATGTAAGTCTCATAATTGATTTTTTGTGGAAGCCCATAGGAGAATTTCTTCAAGTATCGATATATTATTACCTGGAGAGATCTAGAGGGCAATGAAGCAAATATTTTTGTGCTTGTTTAATTTTAATAGTCCAGCGGTTAGTTCAGTGTTCTGGAATTGGGGGATTGGAATTTGGAGAGGAATTAAGGTGAGCTGATTAGAATAACTAGGGCAGTGCCTCCACCTTTTTTATTTACTTGGTCATTTCTGAGAATATGAAATCCTGGGGGCAGGATCTCTGAATCAGAGATGGAGGGTTTGAGTCAGGTTTCAGATATGGCTAGGATGTCAGGTTGGTTATGGCTTAGCCAGGTGTGGAATAGGTGAGATTTATTGCTAAGACTCTGTGCATTTATTGTAAAGATCTTTAGGGTATTATGAAGGGTGGAAACATATGTGGGATTGGTGGAGTTGTTACAGGTTATGGGACCAGGGTTAGGATGGATGTCACCTGCTTGGATTAGTTTGTAGAAGGAGACATCCTTTTGGCATTCTGGTTTGCAAGGTGTAGGTTTGGGAAGATTATAGATAAGAGCAGAAGACACTATCTTGGGTTTAGAGGAAAACATTTTTAGATGGAATAGGTGCAGAGGGATTGAATGAGGGAAGGGGAGATAGAGTGGAAATGAAAGAAAGTTTGAGGGTTTGGGAGAGTATATTTGGAGGTAGTTTTTGTTGGTAGAATTGGACAGGCATGTGAGGAATAAGAGGTAGCTTGGTATAAGGGAATTATTAACAGAAGAATGAGGTATGGGGCTTGGAGGATGTGATGACTTAAAGAGAACATGTTAGAGGAGAGAGATATGGATTATAAAGAGAGAGAGAACTGTAGATTTTAAAGGATATTGATGGTTATGACTGCAAATAATGTGTAGTGAAATATTAGAGTTATTATGGAAATTAAGGGAGGGATAAATACAGTTTTAGAGTTATATTGGGAATTATAGAACAGTGGGGGAGGGTATAAGTATGAGGGAGGGATGTGATTGTAGGAGTGTATGAGGGAGGGTTTTGTGAAGGAGGGGTATTGAGGAGAGGAAAGGTATTGGCTAATTGGGCTGAGGGTGGGGTAATGGGAGAATAAAGCTAAGAGCACTTGGGGTGGGTGGGGATTGGGGGTAGAGTAAGGGAGCGGAGTGAGCCCGCAGGGTGAACGGAGCAGAAGAGCCAAAGAGGTGAGTGCAGCAGAAAAAGTATCAGCTAAGTATAGTTTAATAGCTATAACAGAACATTTTGAGCTACAAATGTCAGGCAAGGTACAGTAGGTTAGCTTTTTAAGAGGATTGTGCAAGTTGAAAAAAGATGTTTGTAATTTAATGAAGTTAAACTTCACCCAGTTTTTAGAGTAAGACTAAAAACCAGTTGGGAAAGAACTGAGAGGCTAAGGGTTGTATAGGCAGGGACTGCCACCTAGTGGAGAAAAAGTAGTAAGTAGCAGGGAAATGACCAAACGCATTGTAGGTTTTAGTAAGTTGTAGGTTAGGGGGAATTAGAAGGGGAGGGAGTAGACCAGTCTGTGGTAGGCTGCTGGAGTGCACACAAGGAGGTCAGACTTAAAAATAGCACAGCAAGTATACATTCATTATTTTCCTTTTTTAAGCACATACATTAACTCAATCTTGTAGGGGGGACTCCTTCAATGGTAGTTTTCAGTGTGCCAGGCAAGCAGCTGGGATTCAAGGTGCCTTTGGGAGTTAATTGGAGGAAATTCCTTTTTACTTAAATGCAGGGAGGGAGGACCCAGGGCTGAAGAACTGAAGAAGAAAGAGAGACAATGCAGAAATTAGTTTAAAATATAGGTGAGGAAAAATGAGAGGAAAAGGAGGGGGAGAATGGGAGGAGAGTAGAAATGTAGTGGGCAGAAGGGATAGTGTAGCAGAGTGCAGTAGTTAGTGACTAGGCTAGAAAATAGGCATAGATTGAGTCATTAGTGTCGAGGTGAGAGGGAAATTGTTAGACAAGAGTAGTGACAGATAGGTGGGGGACAGCAGGAGAAAGTAAGGCTAGAAACAATATTATTCAGGCAGTGAGAGTTACAATTACAAAAACAGTTTCTCCGCTATTTCATTAAGCAAATATCAAGTATTTAACAGCTTAGTAAATATTGGAGGCTCTAAATGCAATTTGTGAGGAGAGATAGTAACACTGTAGTTAGCTTGGTATAGACAATATTAGGCAGGGTTGATCATGTCCCATAGAAATTACAACGAGTGTTCTAGTGCAGGGAAAATCACAAAACTGTACAAAGTAATATAATGCAGGAAGGTCATTGAAATAATGTAACATCAGTACAGAATATTGTACAGAAACCTCATCAGAAAAAATTGAATGAGTCACATTGAGCTTATTTAAGCACTTAACACAAATTATCAGCAGTAACAGTGGAAATGCGCACTGGAATTCAATACCAACAAGTGTCCTAAGATGCACGTTTAATTAGTAAGGAGCTTTTATTAGCTTATTTGAGCACAAAACACAACGAAGAATTATCAGCTTTGCCAGGGAAGTAGCGCAGTAAAAAGTGATAAAACAGGCACTCTGTGAAGAGCTTTAGAATGTCTGGGAGCTTTTTGAAGCTTTTATAAGCACAAAATGTGGAAAATGAATATCATGTATGCCTTCCAAAGTTTGTTTGGGCGTCAGGCTCAGAGCTAGAGTAACAGCTGTGCCTATAAATTAGCGTCATACAATCTGATGTGACCAGGCATTCAGCTGTGTCACAGGCTAAGCTCGGTAGAATTCTAAGAATCAGCTGTTCTAAGATGCACTTTTTGTAGGCACGCTTTAATGTTGTGCAGAATCTGTTAATAATAACGCAATAAGGCCACAAGGTGGTCTTGTGCACACGCCATAAGGAAAAAAGAAGCAGATATGCTTTAAAGGGCGTTGTGCTTTTAAATGCTCTTGCAGGTACTCAGTGCAATGAAAAAGACAGTAACAGCTGAGCCAGAGGGAAATGCGGTAAAAATCTAAAAAGGGCAGGCATTTTGTAAATGCGCTTTTATGAGCATGCTCTACTTTAGTGCAGTACTCGTTGATAATGCTATAAAAGCCACTACTATAAATTATCTATTATACAAGATCCACTTTAGTGCAGTACTTGTTAATAACGCTATGAAGGCCACGAGGTGGCCTATTGCGCACACCAAATGAAAAATAGTAGCACAGCCAAAAATGGGACAGGTATTACACCAACTACAATCCCAATTGCCAGGTTATTCTTTTTATGTAAGCCTAGCTCAATCCAGTAAAGCTGATTACAGGGTCAGTATGCTAGTTTTTGCACTGCAGAAGGGGCTGCATTACTAAGCAGTACAATTAGACACTATACTGGTGATTATAATAAGCGGGAATAAAACACAGTAGGAAGGACATTAATAGCCTAATTAGGTTTAGAAAGACATGCATACAAGCTTTTGAACATGTTTTCAAACAAGATAAAGTGTTATGCAGGCAATATTAAATTGTGTTAAAAGCAAGAATAAGCAAGATAAATTGTTATATAAGCAAGAATAAGAACACAACTAGAAACTATACAGCTTAATACAACTATGTTAAGTAGACCTACCAATGTGCATGTTGGGCAGTCCGGACCACAGGACCAGGGAGGAGAGGCTGTGGACGCTTGGTGGAGGGATTCAAAAATGGTGCCACAGTCGAAAGGAGGTAGAAGTAACTTCTGTGAGGAGACCAGTGGGGGGGGGTGGTAGCTGGAGAATAATCTGATTAGCTTAGAGGAGTAGAAGAGGATAATCTGATTGGCTTGGAGGAGTAGAAGATAGGTGTGGCTATTAAGAGTAAAAGACAGGTAAGAGGGTGACATCAGCATAAGGGAAAGATCAGAGCTAAAGAGGTGAGTGCAGCAGAAAATGCATCAGAAAAAGTATCATCTAAGTGTAGTTTAATAGCTATAACAGAAAGTTTTGAGCTACAAGTGCCAGGCAAGGTAGAGTATATTGGTAGAAAATACTAGGTGGGCATAAAATAGGCTTCACTGTTGGTGGAAAACATGTTCTGATAATACTTTAATGTTGTGAAGTCCATTAATTCCAGCTGTATAATCCAACTTGATGTAATAATTGGAGTACTTGTTTTGCATTTCTTCTGGTAAGTGATACTTAGATGTAATCTTATTTGCATTTCTAGTTTGTATGATGTAATATTATCCTACCAACAGTTCTGCAGTTCTGCTGAGACACGTTTTACCTCAGTATATGACAGCTGACTTGTATACAAGCTTGTGTTGCATTTTATTTCATTATTGCTTTTTAGACTCTAAACTCAGAAACACAGTCCCCCGGATTTACTAATCTGCCATGCAGGACTAGCCTAGTTCTGCACAGAAGCGACCGTTTAGGAGCAGGATGGCAGCGCACCATGCATATTAATAATGCACGATGCTCGTGCTCCTAGGCTTACACGGAGCGTGTAAGAGTGCAGGAGGCGTGTCTGAGAGCAGAGTTCTCAGAATAAACACCCCCGCAATGTAGAACAGCAGAAAGGGGAATGCAATGAGCGAGACCGCTCACAGATGACCGCATATCCCCACCAACAGTCCCCCTTGTGTATAACAGCAACAGAGTATATAAATAAAATGAAGGAACCTTTTATTTTTTTTTAACAATCCAATTACAGCTAACCATAGGTGCATGGGTGTGCCCATTGCTTAGCTACGGTTAAAGCAGCTTAAAAGGCTGAAGAGGATAACAAGGAAGATATATGCAAATGAAACAGTGCAGAAATAGTGTAGTGGGCAGAGCATTCCCGGTTCGAGTCCCACTGCAGCACATCCAATTTTACTTGGCAAAGCACGTTATGACCAATATTTTTGTTGCATAACCCACTAAATAACATATATTTATGAACTGGAGTACTGCAGTAAATGTACATGTGAGGTGTGAGTGTCATAATGAATAAGGCACTAGTAAGCAGGTCTAAGCACCAATACACAGTAGTAAGCATATATAAGCACTAGTAAGCAAGTGTAACCCTGTTTGCATGGCAGTAAGCAATGCCTACACTGGCTAAGCAATTCTGAAGCTAACTCTCTGTAAGCAGATGTAACAGCAGGTTAGCAAACCCACTTACAACTGCTCAAAAGTACCTTAATCACTCTGTATCCAAAGACCCTTGTTCTGTCCATCAACAAGGTAAACAGCCATGCAGGTCTCGAACCCAGGATTCTATACACCATAGTCCCTGTAGTTATCTGCCAAGCCATCACAGAAGTACAGAAGAATGAGGTAGTAGCAAACAAGTCCAAACCATAGTATAACCAAACTGAACCTGTGAAAGGAATCAGTATACAGTCATATGTACCAGAACCCACTACATAACATAAATATGTGAACCGGAGTACAGCAGTAAGCCCAGAAGTGAGGTGTAGTTGTAATAGAGTGTTGAAGTCCCCAATAAAACACAAGGACCCCACAGAGTGTATGTACACATTAATCATGGATACCAGGCATACATATAAGGTGTAATGAATAATAACACAATGCCAAAAAGGCATTATAATAAAAGTCTAATGTAAGCAATGCTAAGCATTTCACAGGCCAGCTTAGGAGGTGTGAGCAATGTGTAGACCAGCTAACCCATTGTGCCCAGTGGTATACCTCTTTAAACAATGTCAACCTTAGATAAGCAGGTTTGCCTATAGCTTAGCTTTTTCAGAACTGGCCAATCATGGAAAAGTGTGGGAAATTGGCCCCAAGAGGCGAGAATACATTTCATAACTGGTTGTCGCTTCCCCTTGCAGGCACTATGGCAGTAAGGGGAGAAGCAGTACGCTTCTGAGCGCAGTGCTGGTAAATCCAGGAGTCCAAGGTCATGGCATGGCAGGACTCCTAGTTAAAGACCATGCACAGAGACTGCAGCAGGGCCAGTACAAGGGCTCGCAATATAAGGCGGAGGCCTGGGACCATCTCGCCAGTGACCTCACCAGTGCCACTGGCATACCCCAAACTGGGGTAAGGCACCACTATGCTGACCTAAAGCAGCGGAAGGGGGACCTCTTGGAGGAGTGGCTGCAAGAGGCTAGAGCATCAGGGGATGTTCCAGACATGTGTAAGTATCATCCCAGTATGTGTGTAATAATTGCCAGCTCAGGTATATCATGGATAGGTATGGCTAAATATTCCTCTTATGTCCTCCACAGCTGCAACAGAGTGGGCCTTGAACCAGGAGGCCCACATCTGCCACCTGGCACAGTTGCAACGCGTGGCAGGTCAGTAATACTCATGCTTTTACTGTCATAAGAAATAAAAATAAAAGTAGTAGTAAATGAATTGCTAGTATAAAATCTGTATTGTTCAAGGCAAGTACTGCATACACTAGAGAATATAGCAGGAAGAGTCTCATATTGTTTATGTATCAGTAAAAGTGTAATTACCTGACAAAACAGGTCTAACTGCTGGACTGCATGTGTATACTCTGGCATCATATGGTAATGTAGATTTACAATCATGTAATAGTACTGTGGTATTAAGCACTGTTACACCATAAATTGAATGTGTAGGAATGCCTGTATATGACAGGTGTAATCCCCAGAGGCCATTTAGTACAACTGAGAGACACATAGACAATAAACAGGGAAAATGCAGACAACAAAAACTGAATAGCACATGCAACTGAGACGTGAACTGTTGTTTTTTAGCACACACAGCCACAGTTTAAATCCTGCCAGTGGTAGTAGTCTGCATACAGAATCATACCCCACAACTGTACAGCTATGTCCAGAATGTCTATGAAAATGGCCCATATCTATTGCCTATCAACCTGTCCCCCTGGGAAATCAGTGGGATGATCCCAGACGTATAGGCAGCAAACAGAAAATACAACTGACACACATCTGTGACAGCAAATCTGGCACACTAGCAACTCCCCAATACCTTATGTGAATAAGAAGCAACGTATGTCCCATTTACACCTCAACTTATTAAGCTGTGGTCAGAGTGTGTACAGTAACAGAGTGAGATGTATGTGCATAATAGTAATGTGGAACCTGGTACTGTGTGTCGGAACATTCAGGTAGTGCTAATAAACATTCCTCCCAGAGGACTGTCAGATACCAACACTGTGCCCAGAAATACAAGAATGATATGCAGTTGCTCTGAATAATGAGGCATTACACATCACTGTCACCCACACTGCCCTACAACATATAACTGTTTAAGAAATCTGTATAAGAGTGTTGTTATACAAGGTGAGAATGCATAAGCACAGGGGATTAATAAGATAAAAAGCAGATTGGAGATGTACAGCAATATCAATATAGCAGACACAACTGTGATGGACAGTGTTCAAGTTGTAGCAGACACAGCCATGATCTGAATCCTGGGAGTGGAATTAGACTGCATACAGATTCATACCCCACAACTGTACACATGAGGCCAGAATGTCCAGTATATGTGCCCATATCTGCTGCCTGTCCCCCTGGTAAATCTGTGAGATGATCCCAGATTTGTAGCCAGCAAACAGGGAATACAAGTGATTGTCAACCATCATGAGAACACACCTGATAGTGTAGCAACCCCCAAAACTGTTAGGAGAGTAATATTCCAAGTATGTTCTATCTACACTCCCATGTTGTCAAGCTGTGACCAGAGTGTGTACAGTAACAGAGTGAGATGTATGTGCATAATACTAATGTGTAATCTGGAACTTTGTGTAGCAAAAGTCAGGTAGGGCTAACAAACATTGCTCCCACAGGTACGTTGGATGCGAACACTGTGCTGAGAAATACAGACCAATATAACTTGTACTGATACTGCCCACCCTGGTATTGTAGGGGATTGTGAATATTGCAGTTTCTCTGAATAATAAAATATCACTGGTCACTGTCACCCACACTGTGCTACATAATATAACTGTGTAGGAAAGCATGTATATGTGTGTGTCAGGTCACTAAAGGTAGAGGAGGGCAATATTCTACATATGTCCAGGCACACCAGCATGTGGTCAACACATGGCCTGAGTCTGTGCAGAAAGAGTTGGATAGCATAGTGCAAAACATCAACCCAGAATCTGGGCGTATGTGTGCAAACAGTTAGTCAGTGTTAACAAACATTCCCTCTACAGGTATACCAGGTAAGAGGTCAAGCAGGTAAAACCGGTTTATGTGTAATGATGATGACAGCCATATCACTGTCCAAAATAAGGCTATAGGATAGTATAGTAAGACTTTTAAGGTACAGATAACAGCACTGACTAGGAAAGCAATGTGGACTACAGGAATATACTACTTGTTAATTGACATCTTTCTTCCCCCCCACCTTATCTCCAACAATAATCAACATACCCACCCCAACTGGTATGTAATGACTCTAATAATGTCCGATTGTTTAATAAATAGTTTAATGGTTCCCATGCACGCGATATTGAATTATTCCAACATTGCTGGCATGCTGCCATCAATGTACCTGCATGCTGTTCTTATTACCACTGTGGTCCATATATGCATGTGTTTTGTTTGCTATGCAACTGTTCCGTATCTGGTGTCTGGGTTAATGGGAATATCTATGCATGCTGTTGTACCTAACCCTGGAATGTGTTGACTATTACTAACCCATATATGATGATGAAGTCTAAACACTATCGCACGCTTGAGAAGGCCGGTCCCAGCGGACCCACCTGTCCCACCTCAGCTAGACATGGCACCGGGCACCAGCATGTCTAGGCCCCAATCCCGGATCTCCCTGTCCGTTGGTCCTGCATCACCTTCGGGTGGAACCATCCCAGGGGATGGGGCTGGCCCCCCCAGGGAGTGGGCGCGGACAGGTACCTGTCACCCATCGCCAGGTCGGGGTTGTGGTGCGTAGAGCAATCAGTGAGCAGTTCGATGATCGTCTACGCCAGCTCAAGGGCCACATGTCATGATTAAAGATTCAGTCTGGCTCTGCAGCTCAGGCCCCAGCACAGCCACCTTCAGGGCTGTGAAGGTGTGGTGGTTACTGCCCATGGGTGGGGACCTCAGTCTGACTGTTACCACTAGGGGGCTTGTGGGCTTCCGATATCCCAACACCCCTCCCCACCAAGGTGTTTACCCCCCACATGTGTCATATACTGCCCCTGTATGTGTCTTGTGTGTCTTGTCTGTTAACCTACCCAACCTACCTCCCCAAATATACCTACTACCCCTCCCCAACATCCCACTCTCACCTGAAAAAAAGAAAAAAAGGACAATCTGCTCCCACAAAAAAACTTTGCCCCATACATAGCTGTCCATTTTGCACACATGCCCACTGGACACATGTAATCCGGTCTAATTGGCATCACAACTTATTATTGTTTTCCTCACCCCTCTCCCAGGAGTTTGAGTGTCCTGCCTCCCAGGGGGTTGGGAGTGTGGCCTAATGGTTCAGGTGTTTGCCTTACAAACACAAGGTGCGGGGTTTGAGCCTCACAAGGGATAATTGGCTAGGCTTAAAATGGCTCGCAAGGATAGTTAGCCTAGTACTAATCTATGAACCTATCTATAAACCTATGAACCAAATCTACCTCCAAAGTCAGTGTATATGCACAGCTGTTGCTGTAGAAGAAATGGGCATCCATGGACCTTCCCTACACCCTTCCTGCACATCCCTAGCTATTTTCCCTATTGCCTTTCCCTCTTTGTGCCCCTGTTTCACTACTTTCCTATCAACCCTTTTTTCTTTTCTTTTAAAGAAATTAGCGCGGGGGTAAAAGGGAGTAAGCACTTTTAAGCAGCAGTAAGCAGGTCTAAGCCTGTTTGCATCGGGATAAGCAGTGCCTACACTGGTTAAGCAATTTAGAAGTTAACTGAGTATAAGAAACTGTAACCGGAAGTTAGCAGTGCTTACCTCCACGCAAACCCACTTACAGCTGTTTAAAGTGCCTTAATCACTCTGTATCCAATGGCCCGTGTATTGTCAGCAACAAAATAAACAGCCTCTGCAAGGCTCAAGCCCAGGACCCTGCACGCCATAGACAAAGTGATTTACCACTACATATACAAACCCTGATGATTTCAAAAACATATCATCCAGCCCAGTCATTAAACAGTACAGAAAATGTAGTCCAACATTTAGATGTGTGTGTGTGTGTGTGTGTGTGTGTGTGTGTGTGTGTGTGTGTGTGTGTGTGTGTGTGTAAATATATTATTATCTAAACAGATACAACATATCCATATATATATATATATATATATATATATATATATATATATATATATATATATATATATATATATATATATATATATATATATATATATCTATATGAACATATATTCATGCAAATGCCTACATCAACACATATATATGTATATATCTATATGTCTACATATACACAGCAAGTTACATATATGTACGCAGATATATATCTATGTAGGTATATACGGACATAGTTATAAATATGTAAGCAGATATATATATCCATATATATATATATATATATATATATATATATATATATATATATATATATATATATATATATAGACATACATGTGTAGATATCAATGGGAAATTAACTAAATCATATATGTCCACATGCATCGTTAATGGGCTTGAGAGGCCCCAAATGATATATGTCTTGTACAAATAGGTATACCCACACCCCACAGCCAAACATGTCTGCCCTGCAATACACTGACAAGTGTTGCAGATCCCATAACCAGGTCCTGACATGACATGGGCACAGGATGTTAACAGTACTACATTCCACCTGTATGATGTCAGGCTGGTATTGGTAACATATCATGCAGTACAGTCTGGCTCCCATAGGAAATGTAAAATGTGGAAGCTATCAACATCCCCAGGATACATATACACAGACACATATATGCAGATATATATATATATATATATATATATATATATATATATATATACACATGTGACTACACATACACTTGCAGAGATATGTAGAGTAAGATACTTATGTATGTAGTAGGCACACACAATATGGAACAGCCATTATGCCTACAGTTAACACCCTAACAACTGGACACTGGATGAGCCACCCATACAAATGACATTCGGTGCCTGCAAAATATACCCACAGAGAGGCCATAGGATAAACACCACACACAGGTTTGAAGAAATGGAATACCTTTATTTGTGTACTATTACACATGTATATGCCATGTTACATAGCTGTTCAGACACTGACATCCATATCAACAGAGTAATGCAACTGTGAAACAGTTATACTAATATAGTAGTCTGGAAAGGTCCAGAACTGTTGCTGTCCAGGCCAAGCCCTCCAAATCATACAATAGCGAAGACAGACTGGGTCACAGGATACCACACAATCACCAGTAAGTGATGCGGGTGTATAGTCCAGCAGCCTCTATTTACAATCTGTACACAATCACTAGGTGGTAAAGACTTCAGTTGACCAAATGGGATGTAACTGTTACATAACAAGGCATAACTAACACCATCACAGGCACACTGGCAAACAGAACAGTCTGTATGGGAGGAGGTAGGAGGCCTGCAGTAACCCACTTTATGTAAGTAATGTCAAGATAGGTGAAATGTATGGTACTGTACATCCAGATACCTTAAGGCAGCTCACCCCTGATAGCCCCACATTTTGTAACAGCCTAGGTTATGTATGGTGCATCCCCCCCTAGACTCAATAGTACAGGGCCATATACCACTGCTACATACACTGGACTCTGGCGTGCATATGGGCACATATGTATTGTGTAGGTGAAGCCCATACATATATGGCCCCAGCCCCACTGTATGTATGGGGGATACAACAGCAGTGGACTGATGGCAGGAATGGCAGTGTGGTATACGTATATGTGCATATGTATCACTATCTGTATATGTGTAGACATATAATGCTCTGTATATGTATATATCTGGGTGTGTATATGCATATCTATGTACATATACACACCCATCTATATATGTCAGTATGTACATGTGTAATTATCTATATAGATATCTTGATAATCATATGTGCATATATATTCATCATATGTCTTGAACATGGGGTGTAGCCTTATCTCAACCCCTATAGTCCCAACTTCGTAGTGCAAGGGGATGTCAGGTATGTATAGCGGGTATATTAGTAGACTATTGCTACTGTAACAGGGATTGTCTTCACAGACATGGTATGTGTGGAAGGTCACATCTGCTTCTCACATGTGTGCCATTGGCTACTGACAGACTTCCTAAGGACATCATAATATAGTACCGCTGCAAGCACATAATGCTCCTGTGGAGTACAGCAGATATATTGGCCAATACATGTGGACATTCTGACACACTCTGTACAGTTCAGAGGTATACACAGAACCCCTTAGTGCAAAATATGTGGACTAATCCTGACAATATGGATGTTAACAGCCATGTAGATGGGTATAACACATAACGACTGGTATACATTCACCCACATAGGTTATGCTTCACACACCCCTGTCTGTCATGACACATAATAACTGCTGGTACAGAGGTGCCATGGCCACATACTACCCACCAGATATTGACATACATCTGTACAGCATCCCACCACTCTGTCTGACATACATGACTGTTAAGGGAGGCCCGGCAGCAGTACATCTGGCAAGTATCTGCACATGACATCTCACTGGGTAAGTACACTAAGCTGCTAGGCATGTAACAAAGCACTGTGCAGGCTACAGACAGACTGGCTCACCACTGGACTACATCTCCTATGGGGGAATGCACATGTACCCGAATACATAGCAGGCTATACAGGCATGTCACAGCACAGGGTAAGATACACCTGTGTGAAAGTGCATAACCACAACCAATGTGAACACAGCCACAGCCCCATATGGTAAGCTAGGATAATATTACAGTATATGGACTATCTGTCCAATACCATCTTCATATGTGCCAACCACACACTAACCCTACATATACTGGGCCACTACACAGTGTGGCCTGATGCCTGTCTGTGGTATGGGACATGTGTGTGTATGGCCCTACAAACATGTAAGCCAATATGGTAACATACAGTGGAGCAGCATGTAACATCAGATAGGACGGGACCTAGAATGATGACATCTACCACAGTCTGTACACAGGCCAAGGTACATATTAACAATACACACACTGTCAACATTCACCATAAGTACACAGACCTCAGTACTGTACAAACAACCACAGAATGTCCAGGTTATGTCATCAAATATAACCCCTACTGTGCATAACATGTGTAGCAGTCTGATATCTCACTGGCTTGTTATCAGATATGATGACACTAATTATGGTGTACAGCACATATGCACCTCTTAATGCATGACATATGTACAAAGATTGATCCACGGAGTAACAAGGCACTTCCAACCAGCTTTATTACAAACAAAAAACACCAGTGCTCCACCACTGACCTAGGTTTCGTCCAAAACTGACTTCTTCAGAGTGTGTGGGGCCAAAGCTTATACATACACTCCCCAATTTAGCAATTAAGACAGTTTAACAATTAAACAATGAAAAGACAATAAAGTAAAATACAATAAACACCTTTTCTGTGTTACAAAAAAGGAAACTAAAAGACTCACATACATAACTTAAACAATTACAGTATTAAAACTTAATAGTTGCAAAAGACTTTTAATATTAAATAATATTAAAATTTCTATGTAAAAGTAAAATGAATTATGTATATATGAAGCAACAAAAATTAAAAATAAAATAAAAACATATTTGTACTTTAAAAAGTGTAAGTGTAATATGTGTCTGTAATTCTACTACCGACACACAAGGGTGTTAACTAAAATACTACCCTAATATGTGTTGGAGCCTTAAATAAGGTTTTATAGAGATAAACTCATTCAGACCGGGATAATGGTGTGCATTAAGACGCAACTGCCATCTAAGCTCACCAGTGTCCAAGTGGTGGTCCGTAATTCTCCCCTGTGCATCTTTTACATACTGTTGTATGACACAGAATAGGAATTTATGATCACTGTGGGCTATTGTGTCGTGCCAGGGCATTAGTTGGTCTGAGGTGTTGTATGTCCAAGAGATGTTCCCTAATCCTATCTCTGAATCTTCTGCAGGTCTTCCCCACATAAAATGCCGTACAAGACTGGCATTTAGCAATGTATATGATGTTAGTGGAAAAACAATTATAATGACCGTTAATCCTAATGGGGTAGTTGTTCACCTTAATCCTGTTACCTGTGGTTAAAATGTGAGTGCAGGTGGAACATCTCCCACATTTAAAATTGCCACTGGCTTTGCAAGTGTTCGCCCTGAATGAATTACCTTTTTCTAACATCTATTTAAACGCCATGTCCTTCCGAAAAACAAACTTGGGTTTACGAGTGGAAAAACCACTGAATTCCTTCAATCCAGACAAAGATGTCCAATATCTTTCTATTATCTTGATGATATCGTCAGTGTCTGCGTTAAAGGTTAACACAAAGAGGAAATGTTCCTTACCAAAATTCTGTTTGTGATTAACATTGTGATTAAACAGATCACCAGTGCTCTTAAGAATGGGTGTAATGCTGCCACTTTCTCTTTTTGTTAGGATTTCATTCCTGACATCGTCACATAATTTCTCTGGGTACCCTCTATTAAGAAATAGGCCCACCATAAACTGTAG
The DNA here is from genome assembly GCF_019279795.1 of Protopterus annectens. Lineage (NCBI taxonomy): Eukaryota > Metazoa > Chordata > Ceratodontiformes > Protopteridae > Protopterus > Protopterus annectens. Next base: position 1,368,340,437 of record NC_056725.1, read on the forward strand.
TTCCAATACAAGGTCAGAATGTTCACTAACCATACGTGCCGCTCTCACCATCTGACCTTTTATTATGGCCCTCTTCTGATGTACTGGGTGCCAACTATCATGATGCAGATATGAGTTGGAAAAGGTTGACTTTCTGAAAATGTTAGATATTAAGGCACTTCTGTCATTATTAATGGTTAAACATATATCTAAATATGTGATTTTATTGTCGTTTATCTCATGGGTAAACTTCAAAAACCAGACAGTTTCATTAATATGTTTTATAAAAGCCTCCAAAATCATCTTGTCCCCTTGCCAAACGATAAAAATATCGTCCAGAAAACGGGTGTATAATTTGATGTATTGACTGTATACACTATTAAAGACGAAATTGGTCTCCCAATATGCCATTATGTAATTTGCGTATATGGGGGCACAAGATGCCCCCATAGCCACTCCTGTACTCTGCTGAAAGTAATGCCCCTCAAAGTATAAATAATTATTTCGTAGTACTAATTCCATAAGTCTGATGTAAGTGTTTATCTGGTCTTGGTCATATTGACTCGTGTAATTCAACTGTTCTTCTAGCCAGAGTAAACCAATATCATGAGGAATAGCCGTGAACAGATTAATTACATCTATGGTCACAAATAATGTGTTGTTCAATGCCTGTATTTTTTTTTTTTTTTTTTGATTTTATCCAAAAAGTGCCAGGAATCTCTAGTAATATGTGGAAAACTGTTTAATCCAACTTTTAGTTTTAAGTCCAAATATTGACTAATGAAAAACACCTTGCTTCTTTTCCCATCCACTATGGGTCTGAACTTAACATTGTTGACAACTAATAATTGTTTGGTTTCTAAAAAATGTTTGAATTTTGAAAAAACAGCTGAATCAGTAGATGTTATTGAAATGGATACTGACACACACAATATGAATTTACATCACGGTGTGCATGTTACAAAAAGTGGGGGGGGGGGGAAATGAAGAAATTGTAAACAGTTTTGGTAGAGACCCATTGGAAGGGGTACACTCTGTGGATTTTAATAAGGAGGTTAACATTTTGGAAAACTGTGAAGACGATGCATTGATGAATATGAGTATACATTCTGTTTTAAACAACAGTGGAATAAGGAGAGGGAGTTCACCTATCACAAAGGATTTAATTACCGTACCTTGTGAGTACAATACACCATTAGATCACATTGTTTTTGAGGGTGAACAAAACATTCAAGACAAACAGATTGAGGTGGGTTCTAATAAAATGGATAACAACAACGTGGTATGTGTAGATAAAGTTATATTAAATCAAGAGGATGGGTATAGAATAAACCTTGAAGAAAGTATAACACAGGATTCTGTGAGGGACACATTCACGCAACCTGTTTTATCTTACCCAACTGTTATGTTTAACAAGGCCAAAGACTTTAGGCTGTACAACTATTCCAGCATAACATTAAATACACAACACGCAGACTTACTGTCAAAAGGATTTAACTTTGTACCTTATAGGGAAGGAAAAGTGGTGGACACCTTAATAGATTTAAAGTTTTTCACACGTAAATTGAATTTGGCAGCTTTTTTTGGGTTTAAGGATGACAGTAATTCTGTAGATCACACAGTGATTACACGTAAACCTAGTTACTTCAACCCACCATATAACAACATGGTGCGGATGTTTGAAGTTCTATGTGAACAAGATATAAGAGAGCACTACAGAAGTAGGAAGGATGGAGCACTGGGAAATATGACGCAAGAGGAATTTGAGACCATTAAGTATTTAAATTCCAACAAAAATATTCGTCTAATGAAACCCGATAAAGGTAACGGTGTGGTAGTGGTTGACAACACAGATTATGTTAGTGAAATGTTAAATATGCTTATGGAAGACAATTATAGAGAGGTGAGTCTCAATGAAATTCATATTGCTTACAGGGATATAGATTTAGTGCTTGAAGATATTCTCTTACAGGGAGGTATAAATGAGGACGATTATGAGTTCTTGTCTAACAAATTTCCAGTGGTTAGTGGAATCTTTGGTATCCCAAAAATCCACAAGGGCCTGAACAATGTTAAGTTCAGACCCATAGTGGATGGGAAAAGAAGCAAGGTGTTTTTCATTAGTCAATATTTGGATTTAAAACTAAAAGTTGGATTAAAAAGTTTTCCACATATTACCAGAGATTCCTGGCACTTTTTGGATAAAATCAAAAAATACAGGCATTGAACAACACATTATTTGTGACCATAGATGTAATTAATCTGTTCACGGCTATTCCTCATGATATTGGTTTACTCTGGCTAGAAGAACAGTTGAATTACACGAGTCAATATGACCAAGACCAGATAAACACTTACATCAGACTTATGGAATTAGTACTACGAAATAATTATTTATACTTTGAGGGGCATTACTTTCAGCAGAGTACAGGAGTGGCTATGGGGGCATCTTGTGCCCCCATATACGCAAATTACATAATGGCATATTGGGAGACCAATTTCATCTTTAATAGTGTATACAGTCAATACATCAAATTATACACCCGTTTTCTGGACGATATTTTTATCGTTTGGCAAGGGGACAAGATGATTCTGGAGGCTTTTATAAAACATATTAATGAAACTGTCTGGTTTTTGAAGTTTACCCATGAGATAAACGACAATAAAATCACATATTTAGATATATGTTTAACCATTAATAATGACAGAAGTGCCTTAATATCTAACATTTTCAGAAAGTCAACCTTTTCCAACTCATATCTGCATCATGATAGTTGGCACCCAGTACATCAGAAGAGGGCCATAATAAAAGGTCAGATGGTGAGAGCAGCACGTATGGTTAGTGAACATTCTGACCTTGTATTGGAACTACAGTTTATGGTGGGCCTATTTCTTAATAGAGGGTACCCAGAGAAATTATGTGACGATGTCAGGAATGAAATCCTAACAAAAAGAGAAAGTGGCAGCATTACACCCATTCTTAAGAGCACTGGTGATCTGTTTAATCACAATGTTAATCACAAACAGAATTTTGGTAAGGAACATTTCCTCTTTGTGTTAACCTTTAACGCAGACACTGACGATATCATCAAGATAATAGAAAGATATTGGACATCTTTGTCTGGATTGAAGGAATTCAGTGGTTTTTCCACTCGTAAACCCAAGTTTGTTTTTCGGAAGGACATGGCGTTTAAAGAGATGTTAGAAAAAGGTAATTCATTCAGGGCGAACACTTGCAAAGCCAGTGGCAATTTTAAATGTGGGAGATGTTCCACCTGCACTCACATTTTAACCACAGGTAACAGGATTAAGGTGAACAACTACCCCATTAGGATTAACGGTCATTATAATTGTTTTTCCACTAACATCATATACATTGCTAAATGCCAGTCTTGTACGGCATTTTATGTGGGGAAGACCTGCAGAAGATTCAGAGATAGGATTAGGGAACATCTCTTGGACATACAACACCTCAGACCAACTAATGCCCTGGCACGACACACAATAGCCCACAGTGATCATAAATTCCTATTCTGTGTCATACAACAGTATGTAAAAGATGCACAGGGGAGAATTACGGACCACCACTTGGACACTGGTGAGCTTAGATGGCAGTTGCGTCTTAATGCACACCATTATCCCGGTCTGAATGAGTTTATCTCTATAAAACCTTATTTAAGGCTCCAACACATATTAGGGTAGTATTTTAGTTAACACCCTTGTGTGTCGGTAGTAGAATTACAGACACATATTACACTTACACTTTTTAAAGTACAAATATGTTTTATTTTATTTTTAATTTTGTTGCTTCATATATACATAATTCATTTTACTTTTACATAGAAATTTTAATATTATTTAATATTAAAAGTCTTTTGCAACTATTAAGTTTTAATACTGTAATTGTTTAAGTTATGTATGTGAGTCTTTTAGTTTCCTTTTTTGTAACACAGAAAAGGTGTTTATTGTATTTTACTTTATTGTCTTTTCATTGTTTAATTGTTAAACTGTCTTAATTGCTAAATTGGGGAGTGTATGTATAAGCTTTGGCTCCACACACTCTGAAGAAGTCAGTTTTGGACGAAACCTAGGTCAGTGGTGGAGCACTGGTGTTTTTTGTTTGTAATAAAGCTGGTTGGAAGTGCCTTGTTACTCCGTGGATCATTTTTTTGGTTGGTGTTGGTTACCTGGTACTATATGTACAAAGATTGACAGAGTTGTGGCTGGAAGCACATACACAGGGCCAATATTGTCATGTTGCTGTGATAACATCATGCATTTACTGTTGTAACAGGGTTTGTCGCAACATATGTCCTATGAGGGATATGAAGTCAGTAACTGTCACTGCTTTCACCATCTACAGACTGCAATCCTCACACTACCTTCTGCAGTTCACAGATACAAGCTCTGTGGGTAACACATAAAACCAAAAGCAACACACACTGCCCATTCTGCAGATGACCCTACAGATGGGAAGTCCTCATAAACATAGAACTGACATAGCAGGTATTAATACATGTAGGACAACCATATCTGCACACACCCTGTCAAACCAACATTACTTCAAATGCAGTATAGCAGCACTTATGGTCTGTAGTCAGGTCAGGCACATCCCCCTCCTGTGTGTTGGCCTGTTCCCACAATGTGTGTTGTCAGAGTTAAATCCCCAATCCATCTGAGATGCTGTTTGCCAAACAACAGATCGAGTTCCTGCTCAGAATGAATGAAAAGGCCCGACACCAACATGATTTAACTAGATATTGGAGTGTGTTTCCATGCAATTGGCTATGGGAATGTTACCACACCTGTTCCACATGCAATCAGCTAGGGGAGAGCTGCAATTTGTGCAGAGGCCATCAGCTGATCATGAGCATTACCTAAAATACACATGCTGCTGCCTAAGTAAAGCAGGTGTAGGTCTCCACATCCATCAGTGAGGGAGTGAGAGAGGCAGACAGAGGCAAAAACAAGTCAGGGAGGGGTGAGAAAGTAAAACTTAAGCATGTTTGTGTCACACACCTACCAGCACAGGGTATGAAACCCCTGACAACTATGTAGTACTATCACAGCTCTATGCACTTATTGGATGCACCTGTTGTGGATTCCTCAGAACATATATGTGATGGTGAGTGACATCTGCAACAGGGATATGGTAGCTATACAGTAGGAGAAGTACACGTGCCTGTCCGCATGGACAGGTGCCAGCTTCAACACAGCCACACTCTCACAGGGAGGCAAACACATTGACACACTTGGCAGGGCCAGGATTACAACTCATCACTAGTGAGATTGCCACAACACATTACTGTGCAGGTATCACATGCGCCACATGGGTCATACGGAGGTTATATGGGCAAAGGGTATGGGGAGGTGTCTGACATCAGACAGCATGCGTCAGTATGCCAATGGGGGTTGCAGTGAGTGTGGATGTTCCCCATGCTTTGGAACAGGATTCTAATCTACATTAGACAGAGCCTTGACGAGTGGATGGGAAACAGAAAATTTACCCCAGGGATCACTGCAGTGGCTCTGCTGGACAGAGGCACAGGGAACTAATGGCTCTGCTGGACCGAGGCACAGGAAACTAATCTAAGGGGGCAGTGAAAGCCAACACATTCTGGCTAGGCTTATAGATGCCCTCGGGAAGATAGTCTAGTACGTACCTATAAACCTATGAACCTATGAACAACACACACACAAACACACAGGGTGCCAGTACTGACATGCAAGGGTGCATTTCTGCATGGGTGTGTGGTGGTCGACTGTGCCAGATGGCTATACAAGACTAGGTGATGGATATACCTTGGCATCAGGCCACATGACAATGGCCTGCATTGTGGCTCAGGGTTGTAGTTTCTTTGCCCACACAGGTGGGTATTGTATCCCCCATCCAGTCACCTGGGTGACTATTGTGTGTGGCCAATGCTGTGCATCACTTGCCATGTATGTGTTCCTTAGTCCATGACATGGACAGTGTCTGGGATGTGCTCACCTCCACATGCATGTACAGTGACATGTGTAAATGTACCTGGGGTGTCTGGCCCATGTTGTGTACACAGATTATCATCAGATATCCCAGTCTTGGCTACCTGTGGTGGGAACTGGCAATGGACAGCAGGTTTACCCTGCACCTACATTGATAGCATGCTAACAGCATTTCCTGGTGTGAGTGGCAGGCATGGTATGTCCTTTGTAGGTCACATGTGATGGCACCACAGGTGTTGCAAGTGTCCAGTGGGAAATATGGGGAAGGTGCACTGTCTGCATGTACGTGCCTATTGGACAGATGGACAGGGTGTCATGCCCTCTGTAGCCCACTGCAATCCCTCCATAGTTACTATCAGTGGCCAATATGCAGTGTACTACCCACATATTGGCTGTTGCCTAGGCAAGTGTGTGTGTGTGTGTGTGTGTGTGTGTGTGTGTGTATGAGACATTGGTTGAGAGTGTGCTCTAGGTAATACTAGGGTTGTAACTGTGATTGCCTGGCCTTGATGTCGCATGTACAGGTATGGATTTGCACCCCAGCCTCTCAGCTATTTCACATCTGTTATCCTTGTACAGTGGACATTGTGATATATATACTAGGGCCACCATGTAAGAAATTTGCAAAACCCGCTCCACATTGGGCCCATGTGTCACACACTCACACCCACCTTCACACAGGATACGAGTTACAAACACACATACCTGTCATGTCTGGGAGTAGAACCCCTACCTAACTAGTTTATTACACTACAGCAGTATGCAGTTATAGTACGTGCCACAGAGATTACTGAAGTACTCCATCCCCAAATGTGTATTTCACATTGGCTGACATCAGCAGGATTGCCAAAGTAGGACATTTGAATTGTAGTGAGTGTGGCTAGGCTAAAATGCATTGTTCCCCACACAGATAGTGACACACACACAAAACATCCACAACTGACTTGTGTGGGTATAGAACCTCTAACAGAGGTATATATCACACTACAGCATGAAGCTGTTATAGGATGCACCACGAGGATTACTGGAGAATTCCTTCCCTAAAGGTATATTTTGCAATGAATGACATCAGCTGGATTGCCCAAGTAGGGTATTTGAAATGTACTGAGTGTGACTATCCTAACACGCATTGCTCCCTACACAGACATTGAAACACACACGAAACATCCAGAACTGCCATGGGTGGGAATAGAACCCTACCAGAGTTCTATATCACACTACAGCAGAATGCAGTTATGGCACATGCTACAGAGATTACTGGGTTGCACCTTTCACAGAGGTGTAGTTCTAGGTGGATGACATCAGCGGCCTTGCCAAAGTTGAGCATTTGAATTGTAGTGAGTCTGACTACCCTAAAAAGCATTGCTCTCTACACAGACACACACACACACACACACACACACACACACACACACACACACACACACACACACACACACTTGCCAGGTCTGGGATTAGAACACCTACTTAACTAATTTATCACACTACAGCAGTATGCAGTTACAGGATGCACTATGGGGATTAGTGGGCTACAGCCTTCACAGAGGTGTATTTCTAGGTGGATGACATCAGCAGCCTTGCCAAAGTTGATCATTTGAATTGTGGGGAGTGTGACTACCCTAAAAAGTATTGCTGTCTACACAGACACACAGACACACACAAACACAAACACACACACACACACACACACACACACACACACACACACACACACACACACACACTTACTTGCCAGGTCTGGGATTAAAACACCTACTTAACTAATTTACCACACTACAGCAGTATGCAGTTACAGGATGCACTACGGGGATTAGTGGGCTACAGCCTTCACAGAGGTGTATTTCTAGGTGGATGACATCAGCAGCCTTGCCAAAGTTGATCATTTGAATTGTGGGGAGTGTGACTACCCTAAAAAGTATTGCTGTCCACACACACACACACACACACACACACACACACACACACACACACACACACACACACACACTTGCCCCGGCTGGGATTAGAACACCTATTTAACTAATTTACCACACTACAGCAGTATGCAGTTACAGGATGCACTATGGGGATTAGTGGGCTACAGCCTTCACAGAGGTGTATTTCTAGGTGGATGACATCAGCAGCCTTGCCAAAGTTGATCATTTGAATTGTGGGGAGTGTGACTACCCTAAAAAGTATTGCTGTCTACACAGACAGACAGACACACACACAAACACTTGCTAGGTGTGGGATTAGAACACCCACCTAACCAATTTGTCACACTACAGCAGTATGCAGTTACAGGATGTGCTACGGAGTTTACTGGGTTATAACCTTCACAGAGGTGTATTTCTAGGTGGATGACATCAGCAGCCTTACAATAGTAGTGCATTTCAATTGTAGGGCATGTGACTACCCTAAAAAGCAATGCTCTCTACACAGATAGACACACACACACACACACACACACACACACACACACACACACACACACACACACACACACACACACACACACACACTTGCCAAGTCTGGGATTAGAACTCTTACCTTACTAGTTTATCACACAACAGCAGTACACAGTTATGGGATGCACCACAGAGATTACTGGGTTACATCTCTCCCAAAGGTGTATTTTACAGTGGATGACCTCAGCAGGCTTGTCATAGTAGGGATATGGGGAGGGCAGTGTGTGTGCATGGGCCATATCCCATTCATCTAGAGGTTGACACACCATATGTGGGCACACACAGGGACATATTTCACGAGGTACCTGTATACAGATGCTAGATTATACCTACCTTGTACAGTCATACTGCACAGCTAGCACATGCCCCACATAGTCTGTACTGCTGACAGATACCGGTGGTTAGTATCTACAGTGAGTGACATCTGAACCTCATGTGGTTGTGGCCCTTTGGCTGTGTGCTGTGTGGGACAGGCCTGGATGGCTCCTTGTCACAGTCACCCTCTTCCACATATCTATGTACATCTACCTTTGGCTTATTATAGTGTGTTGTTCTTTGATATATGTCTGTATTCCTGCCCACTGTGTGTGCAAAGCATGTGTGGTGCATACTGAGGAGTGTCTGCACTAGCATCTGCGACTGCCAATTATGTCTGGTCCACTGGTGTTTGCAGACAGGACCTTCATGTGTTTAAGTGTGTGAGCATGCCCAGTATGCCCATCTGCATTGAATGTGTGGATCAGGTCCAGGTATTCTGTATTGCAGTGCTGCCCTATGTGTTGTACACCTACAGGTAGCATACCGTTTCTACATGGGATGGGGGGGCACACATGCCTATTTCTACATTTCTTCACAGGAATGGGGGGGGGCACACCTGACTGTTACTACATTTCTGTGTAGGATAGGGTGGGGGCACACCTGGCTATTTCTACAGTTCTACACAGGCTTTGGGGGGGAACACCTGACTGTTACTACATTTCTACATAGGATGGGGTGGTGCACACCTGACTATTTCTACATTTCTACACAGGCATTTGGGCACACACCTGACTGTCACTACATTTCTACCTAGGATGGGGTGGGGCACACCTGACTATTTCTACATTTCTACACAGGCTTTGGGGGGCACACCTGACTGTTACCACATTTCTGCGTAGGATGGGGGGGGCACACCTGACTATTTCTACATGTCCGCACAGGATTGGGGGGGGGCACCTGTCTGTTACTACATGCCTATGTAGGATGGGAGGGGGGCACCTGACACCTGTACACATTTGCTATGACTGTACTGGTATGTCAGGTACTCCATTTCATTCTGTAGTCTTACCTATCATGCTGCCTAGAGGCATACTAGTGTACTACAGATCTTAGCTTTTATTTACCTACATATTAGTTTCAGACTTCCTACCCTTCAGAACTGACATCCCACTGCCTGACCTGCTGTCTGTGTAGGCCTGGGGTAGGGGAGGTTACCCATAGGCATCATTCAGAGGCTATAGCACAGCATTTGTTTGTATTTGTCTACACCTGTCCTGCTGGCTGTGACTGTTGTTGGGTAAGTATACCCCCCTGACTGGCATGTGTGAATCACTTACCTTGTGGGTGTCCCAGTATTGAGGGTGGTGCTGCAGGGCTGCCTATGGCAGATGCATATAGTACACTCCCTAGACATGGTTGAGCACAGGTAGTGTAATGTTTGGCATCCCTTTTATTGTATGTGAGAGTTGGAGAGAGTTGTCATTCCCTGGGTCCCTCCTGTGTCAGTGTATGTGCTATGCGTTGCCTCTTTGCCAAGGCCAGGGCATACTGGGTATGCCTCCTTCTGCCTACTGGGGCAGGCTGAGGTTGTTCCTCCTCTGAGTCACTCTCTGCCTGTGCAGGCCTTGGCAATGGTGGGGGGGGGGGCTGTGTGGCCCTGCCCTGTGCTGTTCCTGCTGCAGCTGTTTCTGCAGTATCATATTGTGTAGCATGGCACATACGTGGACAATTTGGGTACATGTAGCTGGTGAGTACTGCAAGGCTCCACCGGATGTGTCCAGGCACTGGAACTGTGACTTGAGGATCCCCAACACATGCTCTAATATAATTCTGGTCTGTACGTGTGCCTCATTATGGAGTTCTTGTTTGGGTGTGTGTGCATTTCTGATGGGTGTCAACCATGGCTCCAGTGCATATCCAGCATCCCCACTAGGTGATTGCCAGGGATGTCCCAATTGGCAAATCTCTGGTACAGCTGCATCAGATGCCAGATGTGGGACTTGTGATAGCTTCCAGGGCAGCCAGCACACACATTCATTATTATGCCCTGGACATTGCACATGACCTGTCAATTGATGGGGGGGGGGAGCCCTTGCGGTTGATGTAGACCCTACCCCGCTCAACAGGTGGTGCTTTTATGCATATGTGCATGCAGTCTATAGCACTCACTACCTCAAGGTATTCTGCTATTTGGTGGAACAGTTGCATATTGCTGGCCAACATCTCATGGGTGTTGGGGAAATATACGTGCTCGCTGACATGGCATCCAGGAACTGGTGGAGTACCCTGGATGCTGATGCCTGTGAGATCCCCATCATATTCCCCAGTTGGCCTTTGGAAGGTGCCTGTAGCTAGTATTCTTAGGCCTACACATACCTTGTTATCCACTGGGATGGGTTCCCCTCTGTTAGTTCTGTGTGTGAGGTGTGGCCGGCACAGCTCAACAGTTTGCTGTAGGAGGTTCCTGTCCACTCTATAGTGCTCCACTATCTCCAGCTCATGTAGCCCCTGGTAGGTTACCCTGGGTCTGTACACTGTTCTCCGACTCCTCACTGTGGGTTGGGCAACAGCATTCACATCCTCACCACCCTCAGCCTCTTCCACAAGTTGTTGCATGATAGCTATTGCAGCTCCTATCATTTTGCTGTTGTGAATGTTAAACATTCTTCACTTGTTTACACCGGTGGTGTAGAGTGTGGGAAAAACCAGAGGGGAGGGTGTTTGCATAGTTTATAGTAGTGTTCTGGGCTGGGCTGGTCTGCTGCCTGTGTAATTGGCTGATTCTGATACATTTCACCTGCCAGCTATGCTAGTTCTCCTTGATTAGCTTCCTACTGCTGTTTTCCCTTCCCATTGCCTTCCTGTTTAAGTCTGGGGGCGCACCTTGCAAAAAGAGTTCTCAAATGTGCACAGTGCTGGTATTTTTTGGTTTAACTTTTGTTTCCTCCCTTTAAATCCCGGTGCACAGTGTGCACACCCGCTTAGGCATTGTAAAGCGTGCTAGGCAGGTTTAGACACCCCCCCCTAGCTTAGCTGTACTAAGCTAGGAGTAAACCCAAGCCACAGGGCTCCAATCCACCTACAGTATGCCTGACACCCCCTCCCCATGATGTCACCTAACTCCTGGGGTTGCACCAAGCTATTCCTACTCTCACATTGTTGGGACCTGACTCACATGCTGGGCAAAACTGGGATTCACTATCCTTCCCCTCATTTGCATAGGATTGCCTGCTAATGCATAGCTACATGTCTCACACACTGAGCCTCCCCCTTAGCAACCACTACTCACTGGCCATGTTTTCTTCTGCCTGCCATTGACTTGCATGGCAAAATACTGATTTTAGTTAGAATGCTTAATTTAGGTTTATTTTGTTATTTTCCCCTGATCCCGTTTGCGTGCCACTGCCCTACGCTTAAACAGCCGAGATTAGCTAAAAAAAATAAAAGTTGATTTTTTAATTTATTTTACTGTTTGCATTGCCAATGGCCTTATACTTGGCCATTGGATTGCTTACTACATGATATGCAGCCTTTATTTGGAGCTGTCACAGCTCCGTTTTGGATTTTACAGAAATGCACTCCGTTACTAACTGAGTACATTTCTGCAGATAGCACTAGTCCTGCATGGATGGTTGCAAGCTTCCTGGACTACAAAATCACCTCATTTGCATAGATTTCTCCTGCAAATGGGGTGATTTGCATACAAGGGCTTAGTCTGTGCAGGATTAGCGCAGGGGCGCTCATGCATGCCCCTGCAGGCTGTTCCTGGATCGCACGGCAGACACATTGTCTACTGGAGCTCCTGCACCAATCTTGCATGCCGTGCAAGCTTTAGAGAATCTGGGGGAGTATTTTCCCCCACTTTTTGTTACTGCATGCCAAGTGAAATATAAGATGGGTCTTTGTGTTTGACTGTTTCTCACCACTGTCCTGGCAGCTCACTGTAAACATTATTATGAAGTAGGAAGTGCACAAGCTTTAACACTACTGCAGCTTGCATATTTACAGCTGCACAATATAAAGTGTATGGTATGTTGTCGGTACTATGGTCAGAAATAGATCCATTGCACCCCTGCTTACAAAGCTATTGCATTTCTCTCTATGCAGGTCAAGTACTGCATCAAGTACTTTTGTCAGCTAATTCCTCTCCACTGATAAATTGTACAGAAAAGAGTAACGTACTTCAGAATGTCATGCTTAATTTAACAGTACTGCCATTACTTCTTTAACACATACCACCACATATCAACAAAGGTTGGCCTAATTTCTAATTCTGTAAGAAATTTATGTGCAATTACCCTTAATGAAACTTAGCTTGCATCACGCTGATGCTGCTATAATGGTAGTAAATACCTTAAAAAATTTGCCCTTTCTACATCACTAAGTGCCCCTATTGCCTCCCCCCCCCAGTCTTCGACAGCTTCCAGATGAGAGATAGGAAGGGATAACACAAGCAATGGAAACCACAACAACAACAAAACTGGAGCAAAGTATAGCCAAAGCAGGAAAATGCTAATCGTATGCATAAACTTAAAGCAGCAGCACCTGATCATGATTTGTTGACATTCATTTCTTGCATTATTTGGAAATGTTTTCAGGGCAGGAAATTAACCTTTCAGATCATCCAAACTGCCATCTTGTAAAGATGAGTACAATTTAATAATAGCAGAAATGAATGTACAAACATAAATATGCTTGTGTAATCCTTCACCAAACAACAATGTTGGAAAGCTATCAATAAAAATGAAGAAAGCAAGGGCTGGGTTGAGATGCAGAACTATTATGCTGTATAATCTCGATCCAATGGGAAAGCCAATTTCAGCAATCTGTGTTGTCAAGTTAAGGTCACACACTATCTTTGTCTGTACAATTACTGAAGTTCACTGTGTAATGATTGGATTTATAAAGTATTAGCATATGCTAATCATAGACAAACTTGAACAAAATAAAATAAAACTTCTGCGTGCTTGAAGCTACCTTTCAAAGGCCCCTTCAAGGACAATGCAATTAACCTCCCTTGCATTTCTGAGTATGAAGTTTAAACTAGGTTTTGTACATGTTTTCAGGCAATGGTATGACAAGACAGATTAATATGTCATATGTAACAAAAAAGATAAATAGAAAAAAACAGGTAGGGTTGTGAGACTGCTGTTACCATGTTACATATGTTCTGAGAATGCACTGTCTACAGGTCAGAATCAAGTAAACATTCAAAGGACAAAGATGCCAGTGGTATCCTGTAAATTATGTTAATATGCCTTTTTCTATATGCGGATGCTGAATATTCCAAAAAGTGATTAACTGGAAATAAGGTTTGCCACCAATGTGAAGAAAAGAAGAATGCATCAAGGAAAATGAACTCTTTAAGATAAGTGAAAAACGCTATGCTAAATGAAGGCGGAGCTTGGTCACCACTGCTCTGCACAAGTAAAGGTCATATATGCTTCATAGTATGCTCACTGTGTGATACAGAACAGTGCCCATACAGTTTGTGAGATTAGATTGCTGACAAATTAAGGTAAACTCAATACATATAAAATTTACTCTAGCAGCTAAGATAGCTAATAGGTCTGCATATAGAAAATCCTGCCTTCCCACTTGATATCCGAAACATCTTCCACGAGGTCTGAAAATGCATGTATGCCAGTATTCATTGAGGTCTGTTGTGGTCATGCAGGTCACTTGTGAAGGTAGGGGGAGGATAATCTGGCAAGTCAAAATCCTGGTCACATTAGATTGTCTTATTTCTTTGCTAGGAAGAACCTTGAACAATACCTTATCAATCTGTAAACAGAGGGCATCTTCTCTATGACCTTCATGGGTGATGTATATAATAACCATGGCTCGATTCTTGGAAATGATTGACAGGTGAGACCCTACCAATAATACTGTTCTGTAACCAGAGTCTAAAACTCATCTTAAGCAAGAAGCTGTAAAAATCTTTTCCTGGCTGCCTAGAAAGAGGGAGATTATGATGATCGCAGTGAAACCTATTGGAAGTGTGCAACGTCACAGGATCAAGGAACCGTTCAGGGGAACGGCTTTGTATCTGACTAAAGACATATCAAAATTACCTTTAGTTTCTTAGCTTGGTCCCATCCCTTAATGGTCACTGGCTCCTGGAATAAGATCTAATGTTCAATATGTATCCTCTGTAAGGAACATACTAGTCAAATCACATCTTCCAGAGAAAAGAAGAATTCTTACTTTTCCCAAAGAGTACAAGAAGTCTGAGGAAACATGCATATATTCATAGAAATTCTCCTTAGTCTTACATTTGTTTTCCACATCATGTATAAGAGCAGCTACTTCAGAGCCAAAATGAACTCTTGCAGCAAAAGGTAAAGTTCTTATCTTGGCAGTAATCTTTCATGGCTAATCCTTTAGTCAAGTATCCCCTCTTTTCATTACAGAAAAAGATGAAGATTTAAAAGAGAGGTACGTAATATGATCATCAGTCTCAGTTCTGACATAGCCTAATTGAAGTGTCCAAACTTTTAAGCATTTCATAATTTCAATTGTTTAACTTACTTTCTTGCAACAGAGAAGTAATATGTTCATTTACATCTGTGGTTACTTGTCATGAACATGAAGCTACTTCCAAGGATATTTCTTGAGACATTAAATCCTAACAGGAATGGAAGAAAGGCCTTGGTGTTTGTGAGCTGCTTATTAAGGTAGCACATTCCCACTTGAGGTATTCCATGTTACATGGATGCTAACCCTTATGAGAAGTCAACACACAAGCCACAAGATCTGTACTTAATGACTTAAGCTTGTAATAGAACTAAATCACAGAATGTAAAAGGCAACTAATCCATAGGGCCGTTCATGCCTTACTGGTATCCACCCTTAGACATTAATTCCTCGTTCAAGGAGCAATGGGCCAGTCATATCATGGGTGAATTTATAATTATTCATCCAGTTGTCTAATTCCTTCTTAAAGGAAAATAATGTGCCACGTTGCTTGATATGGAAAAGAAGTTTGTTCCAGAGAAGGGGTAGTCATTACACGACTAATCTGTCTTTCTACCTTGATTTGTCTGTTTGCTGAAACAGGTTCAGATTTTTGGCCCTAATGTTCACTGAACTGTTTAATTTGTAGAAAAATAAGAGGTCTTTGACTGCTGGATCCCTAATAGCCTAGAAGGCAAGGCACAGATTTCCCCTAAGGAGTCTATAGGACTGAATACAGAGACAAGGCCTCTGCTGTCTCTTGGTAGTTTAGGTCCTTCAGGCCTATGATCTTATTGTCAGGAACCTTTGGGGTCTCCCCAACCTTTGGATATGTTTGGTAAGATGCATACAAAAGGAGGCAATGTATTTCATGGTTTGCCTGAGTGGTGTAGAATGTAATGAGGTAAGAACTTCTTTGAATCTAGAGAAAATATCCTTTTATGATCAGCTGTTCCAGACAGAACAATTTTCTAAACATTATTGAAACTTGATGATTGAAGGAGAGGGTGTTATCTACCCATGTTCCAAGTTCTCTCACAAAGTCTTCATTTTGAAGTGTGGTATTTTCTATACTTTAAGCTGGGTAAAGGTTAGTTTGCCAAATGTGACAATATTGCATTATAACCATTTATTTGCATGTGCAAGTTCCCTTTGTATCTTGCACATATCAGAAGGGGATTTAAGTACAACATCCAGTTTACAATCCTCTGCAAACTTGGTAAACTGAAGTTTCCTGTTTTTGATTTATAGCTCAGAGAACTATATGCTGAATAGCAGAGGTCCCAGCACAGATCCTTGCGGTAAACCACTGGTTACTTGTGCGCTCTCTGAGACTCTGCCTACCACACTCCCAGTGTGGGTTCTGTACCTCAGTCAATTACTTAGCCAACTATCTGCATAGGGATCAAGTTACAGCACATTTAACTTGTTGATAATGTTGGCATGAATTATGGTATTGAAGACTTTGGTGAGGTCTAGGCATGCTGTATGAATAGTAAGGCCACTGTCTACTGCTTACTTATCCTTTAAAAAAAATTACCAGATATATTAGACAGGGTCTGCCCTTAACAAAACCACACTTTTTTTGGGTGGGGGGAGTCAAGTCTTATAAGATTTTTTTATATTGCAGTTTATCAGGTCTGTGACCCCTTCCATGGACTTATAAATGTGGCTCATCAGGTTAATGGTCTGTAAGTTCTGAGGTCCATGACTGTGTTCCAAACATTGGGAAAAAGTCATGGATAAGCTCAGGATGATTAGTTGTAGGAGTGGGTCCACCAGTGCATGTTTAGTGCTGTTCAGCAGGCAACCTGGTATGTTATCAGGTCCCTTAGAGGATACATTTTTTTTCTTTTGGAGAGAACTTTAGCAAGTGCTCTTTTGTTATGATGTGTGTGTGTGTGTGTGTGTGTGTGTGTGTGTGTGTTGGGGGGGGGGGTTGAGATCCCAAGGTAAATGTGGGTTTTGTATAGATGTCTCAGGGGTGAAATTTACACTGAATGTATTTGCTAATATGTTTTAGATATCCACTGGGTCAAAGCAGGTAGAACCATTATGAATAAGTTCAGAGCTGATGTTGGGTGTTATTTCCTAACTTACTAACAAAAATAAAAAAGGATTCGTAATTATCTTTAGTTTCCAGTGCCAGTCTAAGGCCATGGGACACTTTTGTTTTCCCTGATGGTGTTTTTTGCTTCCTTGGATAAAATGTTGCTACTGACAATGATATGTGGAGCTTCAGTTTTGCTATATATTCTAATGAGCCTTTTCCTTTTATTGTAATGTTTTTATTTATGCATATGGACCACCAAACTGGTTTGCTCTTACCTTTCCCATTTTTTTTTTCAGTTTTGGTAGGGACTGACATATTTATAAAGATTTTCTAGGTGAGCTTAGAATTTATTTGCATTACTACTAGCTATATCGACATTGGGGGGGGGGTGGAGGTAACAGTTACACATGAACTTTGAGACTTGATTATAGAATAGTAGTATAACTGCATGTTTGACATCTTTGAATGTTGTGGTATTTGCATCTGCTGGTTTAGGGAGTTTGAAAGAGAAGGTTACTAATTTGAGGTCAGACTTGACTGGGGAATGGTTAACCAGTGGGATAGTATATAAAGATGCTCTGTTTGTAAGGACCAGGTCAAGAACATTTTTGTAGTAAGATGGGCTGTTTGACTATTTGATCCTTGTTTATGAAATGAAGGAACTTTTGGGCATAGACTACATGTGAAGTATCGGTCTGCCAGTTTTTTGATGGTAAAGTCTTCCAGGATGATGGAGTTTGTGTATTTAAAGTTCATCCAATGTGGTTAAGAAAGGGACATGGCCCTTGGGAATCATTGAGTGGGCTCCTGTAATGTGCTATAATCCAATAGTGGGTTTTATTTAGAGTAAGTTGGATCTCAATAAGTTTGTACTGTGGGTCTATGGGAATCTGCCTTGAGGTAATGTGGTCTTTAACAAATATGGATTCTCCATCACCGTTCCTATCAAGTTTAAAGGTGTGGTAGGTGAAAAAGCCTGGTATAGAGGGGTTGCATTATGCAATTTTAAAATAGATTTTAAATAACAGAATGCACATGAGTGTGGTCCAAATGCAGGAGGGCTTCAAGGTTAGACAATTTGTTACTTAGGCACATAGTGGTGAGCAACATCGCATTGATATGGTCGGGTGCTTTATTTGTTACATTTTTTAGGCTGGTAGAATCTGCCTATAAAAGCACTATTGGGGCAGCAAGTGCTTTAGCCAGTATGCAGAAGTCCTGCTAACCATCCTGGCAAAGTTAATAGAGCTGTGCAGCAGAAGTTCATCCCATTCTGACACATACTGGATCTCCCCTCAGATGACACCAGATAGTCAGCTAATTTTTGAAATCAGTAATCATTTTCTTATACGTTGGCATCATTCTTGCCAAATGGAAGATTCCACTCAGTATTTTAGTCTTTCCTGCATTTGTGACATACATTGACAGCTTGGAAATATCTGTCTTTGCATATCCCTTAGGGTTTTGCTCTTCGGGTCATTACACCCCCATGGACCACCACATTCTCATGGTCATACTTGTTTGTCTTGAGGGCCCTTGAGATGTTGGAGATCTTGGCGCATGAAAGATAACTCATCATCACTTTATTTTTGTCTAGCCTTGTGAGAGTAGAGTCTGCGTGTCTTACTGTGCTGTCACCAATCGGTAGTACATTTTTATTAACAGACGGTTTCAGGGTACTTTTCTGGGATGAGTGACTCTCAGTTATGCATATGGCAGTATGTGTCATGTTGCTAATTTCTGCTAAAACATAGTCTTGTTAGATCTTGGAGGTTTGAGCAATAACTTTTATAGCCTCAGCATATGATAATATTCCATGTATCTGTGTTGTGTGCTGTGGAGGTGTGGGTGCTCACAGACTACATTTTTTGTGAGAATGATGCCTCCATTTTTATCAAATATTTGCATCTCTCATAGGTAGTTTATGATTGAGTAAGTAGTAGTTCATTGTCCGTGAGCATCAGGCAGTAGTTATCCTGCTTTAGTACACCAAGAGCTATGACACTAGCATCTGAGAAAAGACAAGCTGACTGACCTTCTATTTTGGAACAAGGGTGAAGAAAATTAGGGATAGAAGACTTATTTGTATAGTATTTGGTTTGCTGTTAAATGCCTTGAATCCCTGATAAATTCTTATGAGTACAGAATATTATATATTAGCGAGGAACCAAAACATCTGCAGTATAATAGTTAACTATTGTAGGTGGTTTACTAAGGTAGAAACAGCTTACAGTAACTTAACCTGGTCTTAAATAAAGAAGTAGCACTTTTAACAGAGCCTGCTAATGGGTATGGCTCTGATTAGGCTTGCTAGGAGTAAAACTACATTGCAGTTTTGTGCAGCACTGTGTAAGGAGCAGTTCAGCATAATATCTGAGCTAAGAATTTAAATAAACCAATGGAAAAAAAACAGTTTTTTAACAGGTTTTGGCTGCAGCCAATAATGTTAGACTTCTAGAAACAGCAGCAACTTATCCTCTGCCATAGAATAGTCACCCCTGTCTCTCAGGCTGAGTCACATACTTGGTTAAAATTTTGCTGTAACAGTAGGTAAGCTGTACATAATAAAACTGGAAAGAAAATAGCATATTAAGCCTAGAAGCATAGATGGCTCAATCGGCACCTTGGGTCAGTACCATAAACCAGCGACCCACCCCTCAGCAAAAAAAGAAAAAAAGATAAGAAAAACACTTTACTGTATTAAGCCAATCACTGCATTGTACAAATTTGCTTATTACACATCTACACCCCCAGTTCTCCCATTGTCTATTAAAGATAAAAAAGTGAAAAACAAAAAAAGATGTTCCTTTTACTGGCACACCAATCAGGTTGCCAAATGCACCATCCCCACCTAGCCATTCAGGTCCCATTTCTGTGCCCTGCCTCAAGCCTTCTCCATTCTGTAAAAATAATAATAATAATAATAATAATAATAATAATAATAATAATAATAATAATAATAATGTCTTTTTATTATAAACTGTAGCAAACTGCTTGGTGCAAATGTAGCACACTTTTGCTACAGTTTATATCCTGCCTGCATGGAGTACTACAGAGGATTTATTTTATATTTTAAACTTCACCAAGCAGTTTAGACCATGTATGGAGTGATACAGCACTCAGGTTTGACCGCAAATACAATACCGCTTTTATAGTGACTGGCATCAGCTAATCGTGTCCTCCCAACACTTTGACCGCATATACAATACCACTTTTATAGTGACTGGCATCAGCTAATCGTGTCCTCCCAACACTTTGACCGCATATACAATACCGCTTTTATAGTGACTGGCATCAGCTAATCGTGTCCTCCCAACACTTTGACCGCATATACAATACCGCTTTTATAGTGACTGAGATCAGCTAATCGTGTCCTCCCAACACTTTGCACCCAGGGCAGTTGCCCTCTCGCCCCTCCCTAGCTACACTACTGGTTAAGTATAGGAAAATAGCACATTAAGTAATGAATTCAGTCAGGCAACTTTACAATACAACACTTTAGTTTCCAGCAAGGAAAATGAAATAAACCGGTAAAGACTTCTTCGAATACTATTAAATGGCAGAAACAGCACAGAGGGAAAACAATAATTTTAGCACAGGGTAACATAGAAATTAATGAATTCAGTCAGGTGACTGTACAAACACAACACTTCAATTTCTAGCAAGGAAAATAAAATAAAATGAGCAACATGCAATAATAAGTGTAAAAGACATAAATGTACTTCCCTGATTTCTGGATTTAAAATGAGGTCAAGACACCACTTCAGCTTTTCTAGCATGTAAAAAAAACCTAACCTGCTTGACGTGAATGTGAAACTCTGTAAACAACATTTTTTTCCCAGGGAATAAGCCCTCATGCACTTTCTACACTGGCTTACTTAAATGTACTAACACCATAACTGCAAATCTATAGGGAAAAGAAAAACACTCCGCAACAGTGAAAACGTTTTCACATGTATTGTGATCTCTCAGGAGAGCAAACTGTGGTTGCACAACTGGCAAGTGACCTTTCACTTCAGAAAACTGGAATTGGGAAGACTGCATTTGATGAGGTTGCTTTTATTGAATGGTAGGTCTCCTGCATGGATGTCCTCTGCTCCTTCAGGGATACAGTCAGTCATGTTGGAGATCCAGCAGCAAACACAGCACCACAGTTGAGCAATTGCACTGCCTGCCATAGTAGCCACTGCCAAAACTGGTTATGTTGTTTGTGGGATGTTCTACCATTGCTCTTTGCAATGAAAACCATGTTCCCATAAGGGCCTGCATTTTTAGCTGCACAAATGCGTTTCTGCCTTTGGCACTCTCTGCCACTTGCCATTGCCCAACTTGCAAAACATAACAGGCACAAATAGCACTCTGTTCTATAACTTGGTGTTATACCATAGAATGCATCTAACCTGTTCAGCCTTAGCCTAATGATGTACATTAGATAGCATTTCAGATATTTCACTGACTGAATAACATCCATTTAATAACTGATATCTTTCTCTTAATGTCTTAGTTCAAGAACTCTGGACAAAACCTAAAATAATGAGGGGTGTCAAAGGCCCAAAAATAGGACTAGATTTGAAATATTGTTCTTATAGACTTAAAAAGTTGCTATAATGACAGTATTTGTATTACCATGCATTTTCTGAAGGATATGAAGTCTGAAACTCAAATGTATGTAATTATTTAGTGACTTCAATCCTCAGTGATTTGCCAGAAAACCACAACTTTTATGACAAATAGATCAAAAATATGAGGCAAAATCTAGACAGTCTGTAAAAATCTGGACAGCTGACAGGTATGATACAGGAATGTCAGTCAATATAGGTAGCAACATTAAATGCCTCAAGGAGTATTAGCAAAGCACTGGAATGGAAGTTGTACTATACCTTCAAAACACACACATCATATGAGCAGTGGAATGGCATACATAAAAAATACCATAGTTAAATAAAACTTGCTACAGTTAGACACAGTGTGACGAGGTCTGTTAAACCAGTGTGAAGTAGTATTTAGCTCGCTTCTAAAGGGATGCACAGGTAGCAATCCTATGTGGGAGCAAGTTGCTTTTTTCAGTACTGTTATGTTGAGTTTCTCCAGATGAACTGAATCTCTTTTAAATCCCTTAATTAGTTAAATTCAAAAGTGCAGTGCTCTAGAGTACCCATACATATAACACTTGTACAGTGAAAATGGGTGAAAACTAGTGACAATAGTGACACCACTGTAGCCAGAGGGGAATATCTGTGCTCCTAAGAAATCATTTCACCTGCAGGCACATAATGCAGGAGAATGACCTAGAACTCCTCCATTTTCTTATTATGATAAAATCAGATATCTTCTATGACACTAGCAGACCATGAGGCATATCTTAATGAGCAGATTTAACCAATGTGCAGTAACATTTACTCTAGGTGTGAGATCTGACTCATCTCAAAATCCCTCCAACTTCAGGGAGTACTCCAAAGCCAATCATCTCCAGCTAACACCCACCTCCCCTACATGACTCTGCTTCATGCACTGTAATTTCCGTGGATAAATTCCACATCCACATCCAAGCTAGCATTGAGGCCTCAGCCCACAAAAGAGCTAAATATAGTGCCAGGTTTAAGAAGAAACCCATTTGGTGGAACCCCAGTATCATTGAACTATATAGTAAGAGGAAGAAATTCCTAGCCTGTAAAAGCAATCTTAACAACCTATTTAGAGCAAAGATCAAAATAATCAACAAACAACTTAGAAACAAAATCAAATCCTCCAAGACTAAATATGGATCACAAATAACCGCCTCCCCATGCTAAGGATAACCATAAAGCTTTTTTCAACTATGTTGGGAACCTAAGAAATAACCAGTAATACTTGAAGTCAGTGCAAAAAAAATCACACATTCAACCCCTGAGGGCATTACCAACATTTCAGCAAACAAATTCAACTCAGACTTTACACTCATCTCTCCCAATTACTCACAGCATCTTAATATGCCTATAGCACTCCTCCAACATCACAGAACAAGTCCTAAGTGCTGTCTCCAAAGCTAAAAATGCTAACTCTGTGGTTCCTGGCAAAGTGCCACTTTGTTATCTTGTCAGTACCAAAGACTGTCTGGCTGTTTCCTTGTTACATCTATTTAATCTCAGCCTGCCCACTGGACTTGTGCCAGAAGTATGAAGAACTAATGTGGCCAGACCACTTCACAAAGGTGGACCTACAGCTGACCCCGACATCTACTGACCTGTCAGCATGACTAGCTTTATCCATAGGTCTCAACCTCTTAAGAGGCCAATGTGGAACACAGACCCTAACAATGTGTGACAAATGGTCAAAATGTGGAACACCCTATTTTCACACTGTGCAAAACGTGCCTTCGTCATGGAGCATGGTAGAACTGTAAAATTCAATAACACACACTTCTCAGATCCAGAAACCTTTATTTGATAATCTGCAATATCATAACCACACCAGAAGTAAGTGAAACAGCACTTTACAAAAATAAAAATCACATTTACTACATTTTCTAAAGACATATTGCAATTCACACAAAGTTTAGACCAAGTTAAACAGCATCCTATGATACGTCAGATGTAGACTTATTGTATGCTGCTGTGGCTTTCTTGGCAGCCTCTAAAACATGTTTTGGCAGCTTAATATCACAGACATCCAGTTCTTCATTCATTTTTACTGCCAACAAAGAGTTCAGAGTTTTTACACTCAGAGACTGACACAGCTCAGTTTTTCACTTTCCGCATCATACTAAATGCTCTTTCCACTTGTGCGTTAGAGTGTGGCAAGCAAAGTAGGTTCATCATCAGCTGCTTAAAGAGTGGCAGTTTCCCTTCAGTGCAAGGGTCCCTCAGAAGGTGTGCCCAGTACTTTGACACACATGAGTGGCACATGAAAATAATTTTCTTGGGTGGCAAAAGCCAGGGTACCTTTTTGGCTGGGCTTGTATAGGCCCCAGGGCCGATAGCCTAGTACCTACCTATGAACCTATGAGTGGGGCCCATCTACTGGGCCTGTCAGATTCCCTGTGTCCTCGATCTGATATTGGGTAAACTCGTCGATTAATTGTATAGCCTCAACATCATTTTCACATACACCTAGACGGAAGCCAACATCTCTGACAAGTCCTGAAGAAATTTTCAATTTTTTGGCTGGATTAATAAGTAATGCAACATCTTTCAGTAAGTGATCCTGCTTGGGAAACTTTTTCAGCATTTTCTGCCGCACTGCAGCATAAAAAGCTGCAACTTTTTTGTAAAAGTTAAATTCAATGACTGTGCCGGCAATATCCTCCTCATGGCTGTTCATGTACTGCTTGACTTCATAGCCAATCCACAGTTCACCATTTGGTAGAACACAGCTACTGTCAGTCAACACTGACACATCACTGTGTTTGATTAGTCTGACAGCAGCTGCAGGTCTGAGGACTCTGCCAGCGTACTGCTGCAGAAGCTTATGCACAGTGGCATACAGTGTCAGTAGCTGACTTTCTCTGCTCTGAAGCTGTATGTTGAACTCCAATAAGGGTTCCAGTGCATACTTAAGGAACATAAAAATCATATGCACTTCATGACTCTGCAGGTTTTTAGAAATTAAGTCAATCTTAGCAGACCATGACTCTGCAGACAGAAAATATGAATTTAGTGCTGGCCACATGTCCAGGGTTCTGTTAATAAACTTGCCAAGAATGAGCCATCTAGTAGGTGCATGTCTAATGATCTTGAGGGGGTTAGTATCTGTGAACAAAGCAAATTCCTGCAGTTTTTGTTGTCTTTGTGCAGTAGAACTGAAATGGCAGTACACATCTAATATAAGTTCTTCAACTGGTAAATGTAGTGCTTTTACAGCAGCCTTACAGCAGAGATCTGCCAAGTGGTAGAGACACCCCATGTTTATAATTGTGGGCTTCACCTCCTTTAAATGAGACAGCACAGAATTGTGTTTTCCAGTCATTGAGGCAGCATTGTCTGAAGAAAATCCCACAATGTTGGAAACTGGAATGTTAAATTTTGTCAGAGTGGACATTAAAGAATCAAACATTGCTTGTCCAGTTCCTGACACACATTCTGGCATATGAAGGAACCTTATCACATTTTTGCTTGCCTTTTCATCAAGATAATCAAGGATGACTAACAGTTTGTCATCTCCCATGTCTGTGCTTTGGTCCATATACACACAGAATGGTGATTTCAGGCAGGCTGCTGCAGCATCATTCTGGTAATGAGGCCCCAGAACATCCCGTGCAATGCATGCTGCCTTTGTTGATCCACATGTCATTTTACGGAGAACATCTTGGTCCTCTCCACACTTCTTCATAAATTTCAGGATGTGTTCTCCTGCTGCAAATGATAAGTTGTGTTTAGCAAGGAGAGACACAAAACCAACCTCTGCCTCAACCACCTTTGTACTTGTTAAACTCTGAGGTCCAAAGAAATCCAGCATAGATCTTCCAGCTGCATGCTTGCAATTTTGCCTGTGTTTCTCACTGTTGGCATGTCTTTGCAGATCATGTTGGCCCCTGTGATGGATTGTGAAATCCGTGTTACAAGTCTTGCAGAAAGCAAATTTCACTCCGCGCCTACTCATAGAAAGCCAGTTCAAAGGCACTTGCCCAACTTGGCTGAAGAATTGTGTATCTTCTCTTCTTTGGGGTGCGATCTATATCTACATCCCTGTCCTCACTGTAATCTGGGTAGTCTGTACCTAGCAGGTTTGTAAAACAGTGGTGTTAAACAACGAAACAAATGGGGCTATAGTGTAGAAAGGAAAATTAGAAAATGTCCTCAATAGCAAAGATACAAGACAATAGAGCCATAACCTACCCATATCACTGGACATTTCCTGACTTTGCACCCTCTTCTCTTGCTCATCTCTGCTCCTTTTGTTTACTATAAAGGCCTGCATGCTTCACTTCCTTGCTTCAATGACACTTTCAATCCTCTGGTGCTCACTTGCCCACCTAACCAGTGTTGCAGAAGGGAAGAGTGACTTTCATGACATTCAGTACTCAAAGCATCCTTGATTATCTCAAAATCCATGCCAAGGATAAACACATCCAGCTTAACAAAGGCATTGCAACACACATCATGACAATACGACTTGCATTTTACATTCACCACTTTAAATGTGTTCTACCCCTGTCCTATAGCAAGATGTGGGCCTGGCAAAGATGCCTAAAAAGGTACTTAAAACCAGGGCCCCCTGCACTTTTACAATAATGTGCCATTTAAGACAAAGAATTCAAGATCAAGTTACACAAAGTTCTATCAAAAACAAAACTGGATACGTTAAAGCATCCCATTACTATAACTCACTTTTGACATCCATCTGGACATACTTCTCAACCTCTTAGTGCAAGAAAACTGGACAAAGCCCAACATAAGAGGGACAAGCAGCACATAGACTTTAAATATTGCTCTTATAACCTTAGAAATATTGTTCTTATAAGCTTAGAAATATTGCTGGAATATTGCTCTTATAACCTTAAAAATATTGCTAGAATATTGCTCTTATAAACTTAAATATTGCTAGAATATTCCTCTTAAAACATTAAGAAATTTTGATCTTATAAACCCAGAAGGTTGCTAGAAGAGGACCTGTCTTGGCATATAGTTTCTAAAAGAAAAAGGCAATTACTTTCAGAGACGTACTAGGGGGACAAGCAGCAGAAACATACAAACTTTAAATATTGCTGTTATAAACCTAGAAAGTTGCTAGAACAGGACCAGTCTTGGCATACAATTTCTCAAAAAAAAAGGCAATTCATTTCAGAGATGTACTAGGGGGACAAGCAGCCGAAACATACAAACACTAAATATTGCTCTTATAAACCTAGAAAGTTGCTAGAACAGGACCAGTCTTGGCATACAGTTTCTCAAAAAAAAAGAAAGGCAATTACTTTCAGAGACGTACTAGGGGGACAAGCAGCAGAAACATACAAACACTTTAAATATTGCTCTTATAAACCTAAAAAGTTAATGAATGAATGAATGAATGAAACATAAACTGTTGAATCCACCACGAAAGAAGTCAAAGTCCTTGTTGTATAATCCAAATTTATTCGATGCTATTAAAAGAGGCTGAAGACATGGAACTTTTATTCCTTGAAAGAGGGTATACCCCGAGCTTAGTTAGAAAGATCAAGAATGAAATTATAGGCTCAGTGGCCACCAGTCTAGAACTGGATGAGTTATGTATAGCCAATGTCCAACAGAAGACATGTACTCCATTCTTTAAACGACAAGATGTTTTTGGTGATAACAGGGTGAGGTTCATGATGAAATATGCCAATGATGTTATAGAACTCAAAAAGATTATAAATAAACATTGGAATGTGTTGACTATGGAAGATTCCATTAAGAACATAGTTGGGAATAAACCTTCATTTATGTTCCGTAACTGTGACAACTTGAAGGATATTTTTAACTTTGACTCAAACAAAGTGAAATTTAATCCCATTAATGAAGGTTCTTTGAAGGGTAGCTTTCCCTGTAAAAAGTGCAACATGTGTCAGTATATTACTGAAACACAAGCCTACAAACATCCCTACGGTTTCTTTAAATTTGAACCCAGATCTTTTGCCAATTGTGACACCATGAATCCAATATATATGGCAACATGTATACAGTGCGATGCATTCTATATAGGGCTTACCAAAAGGAAATTTAAAGAACGTATTTACAACCATATTTACGATATTAGAAAAAAGAACGAATTGAATGCCCTAGCAAGACACGTCAACACAAACCCTAATCATGGTTTCAGATTCAGGGTATTACAAGTTGTCAAACAAAGCTCAAGAATAGGAGATAGTCTTAATTATTTAGCTCGATTGGAGCTTGAATGGATATTCAGAACGGGGGCACATTTACATCCAGGCCTCAACAACTATGTATCAATGAAACTGGTTTTAGAAAACAACACCGGTAGGTGACTTTGAAACTGTTAACAGTGATGCTGTCAGAGTACTATTATGAGGTCCTTTTATTTGACATTATTTAACATGTTAGTTATATAGTTATATAGTTATATATATAGTTATATATATAGTTATTGGATCCATCTATTTTATATTTTATATTTTATATTTTATATTTCACATGAAGTCACTTTCACTTTTATATATAATGCATATGTATTTATATTAATATTATAGATTTTATTTATGCATTACAGTTGTACCTTTACTCATATATCTGTTATGTCATATATACATTAATTCTGAAAAGTTATGGGGAATTACCATAAATAACAAGAAATATGACACACACACAAAAAATATATGCTTTGAATGAGTATGCACAACATAGTATGTATTTGATCAATTTTATTTTACATTTCATTTTCATGTGAAAATATTACTTGTTGTTATGCTGCAGGAAGATCTGAGCTTAAATGCACACCATCACTTTAAGTGCCAGCATTTCTCTAATTGATTTATTTAATTGTATAATTACTTTAGTAGAATTAATTAAGGTTTGATTTTAACTATAAAAGAGAGAGCATGAATTGTTACATTTTAGATCTGATGAAGCGTGCATGCAGCACGTGAAAGCGCTCATCTTTTGTTTTATCGAATAAATTTGGATTATACAACAAGGACTTTGACTTCTTTCGTTGTGGATTCAACAGTTTATGTTTCATTGATTTTTCAGCTTTGGCTGTTTTGCTGTTGAATGCTTCAGGAGCCTTGCGATTTTATTTACTTCATGTAAACCTAAAAAGTTGCTAGAACAGGACCACTCTTGGCATACAGTTTCTCCAAAAAAAGGCAATTACTTTCAGAGATGTACTATGGACAAGCAGCAGAAATACAAACACTTTAAATATTGCTCTTATAAACCTAGAAAGTTGCTAGAACAAGGACCTGTCTTGGCATACAGTTTCTCCCCCAAAAAAATAGACATACTAGGGGGACAAGCAGTAGAAACAGACTCTTTAAATATTGCTGTTTTAAATTTAGAAAGATGCTAGAATAACAGAATCTGTTTAGACATACAAAATTACTATCACTTCAGAGAGATACTAGGGACACAAAATACTGAGACTTAATATTAATACTTACACACTTAGAAAGTGGCTAAAATAACAGGATCTTTACTAGCATACCACTTCTAAAGGGAAATATTTTCAAGTTCAACCATTACAGCTAAAAGTCTAACGGTGTTCAGCTTTCTGCTGCATCAATTTGCTAATATAGACCCTTTTCCAGGAAACACCTCTCCTCAGAGAGTAGGGTTTAACATTTACTTAAGTAATCCAGAGAGACAAGAACAAGGAAGTAATGGTTTCTTGGGGCAAGAGCTACCATCCCCTTTTCCCCTTATTGTTTCCATCCCAAGAAGAAGGGAGTGAAAAAGAAATGCAACCAAAGGAACTGTTAACAGGAATAACTATTGAAAAGGGTGATTTTAAGATTTATAATTCTAGTTCAACCAATTTACCTGGAAAATGCACCTCCCTCTTTGAAAAGGGACTTACCTTTGTACCAGAAAGGAAGGGGAAACTTGTAGACACCTTATTAGATTTAAAACGTTTTACAAGAAAATTTAATCTGGATGTTGTATTTGGGAAAATCAATAATGTAAACCAATCAGTTGATATATTCAAAAAGCCAAGTTTATATAATCTACCACTATACCCTTTATTTGAAAAGATGTGTGAAAATGGCATTAGGAGGACTTTAAAGGATACTTATACTAATCATAGAAATATTATTGAGAATAACATGAATATAGGTGGAGTTATTCAATGGTTTATTTGGTAAGAAAGAGTTAAGAATAATGAAACCCAATAAAGGAGGAGGTCTTGTAGTCATGGGCACTACAGACTACAGTTCCAGAATGGGAAATATGAGGAAACCTCTATAAATGAATTGAACATAGCCTACGCAAAAATAGATACTATCCTTTATGATTTATTGACGCAAGGGCAAATTACTGGTACTGAATACTCATACCTAAAAGTGGATTTTCCCCATATCCAAGGGATCTTTGCTATATCAAAAATCCATAAAAAACTAAATGTTCCCCTTTATGATCTGTAGTGGATGCAAATTGTTCAAAAATATATGATTTGGCAAAATTTATAGCTCTTAAATTAAAGAATGTACTTTGTGATGAAAGGCATCTTTTGGGGAACTCCTGGGATTACCTTACTAAGATCCAAGATACAATGTATAGGGAGGATCTAATTTTAACAACTATAAATATAATAGACTTATTTACAGTTATACCACATCAAGGTGGCCTTAACTGGTTTACAGCATACCTCATTTCTAAGAAAGGTTTAGATCACAACACTATCAATATTCTTAGACTATTTATGGAATTAGTACTAGACAACAATTACATTTGGTTTGAAGGAACTACTTTCAAACAAAAAATGGGAGTGGCACTGGGTGCAGCATGTGCTCCCTTTTTTGCTAATATCGTTTTAGCCTTTTGGGAAAAAAATGTCATTTTAATTCAGAATTTTGTAACTTGTGGACTTTTTATGAGTGATTTTTAGATGATTTAGTAATATTTTGGAATGATACAGAAGATGAGATTTTTTCATTTTTTTAAAGTTTGCTTTAATAAGTCCAAGTTGAGTATACCTTATTTGGATACAGAGATTACTATAGATTATAAGAATAAGTGTTTTATTTCAAATTTATACAGGAAAAATACATATTCAAACACATTGCTTCATTTTGATAGTTATCATCCCACTCATCAAAAGAAAGCACTAGTAAAAGGACAACTAGTGAAACTTTCTAGAATGGTTTCCAGTCTTGAGAAATTCTTTATAGAAGGGACAAAACTGATATTTATGTTACAAAACAGAGGTTATTTTACTTGGTTTTTAAGGGAGATTTTTAAGGAAGTTTAAGTAAACAGGACCAAAGGTATATGTAATCCCCTTTGGGCATTGCTTTATCTGCCCCCAAGAGAGCTGTTAACAATACCAACTGATTTCAAAAGTGTTTTATCATTATGTATAATAAGGTCACTGAGACTATTAGAAACATAATGGTCAGTAACTGGGAAATACTTGAAATTGGTGGAATTGATGAGAGAAAATATGGAATGGTCCTGTAGTTATTTATAAAAGAGATTGGAATTTAATGAATTTTTTGAGTCTAAAAAAAACAAAAGGGTGGTGGTGGATGGACACAAAGGGATGAAAGAATGAGGGAGATGCCCCCAGTGTAGGTATATTACTGAGGGGACATCCATAAATATGTATGGATTTGGTAGGGTTCCCTGTTCTAGAATATGTAACTGTGAGACAAGCATGGCGGTATATGTTGCAGTTTGTACAAACTGTCCCTTGTTTTATATTGGTAAAGTGGAAAGATGATTAAAAGTGTGTATTTATAAACATATTAGGGACATTAGAAATAAAAACCAGTCCAATGCCATTTGGAGGTGCATAAAAAATAACAATGGTTGTGCTTTTGAGTTCTTTATTATTAAGTAGTAGAACAGGATCCAAGGGGAGGGTCATTAAAGATCAAGCTGGAATGTAAGGAAACCAAATGGCAAAAACAAATGGAACTGGTGTGAATGGATTGAATGACCACATTTCTCTAGTATGCTTTTTGAAAATGAAGGCACCTCATTAGTTTGGTAAGGGGTGGATGGACTGTATTTTAATATTTTAAGTTTGTTATAAAAATTTGCATATTTTTATTGACTCAGATGAATTACTCCACGTGAAGAATATATTAACATATAAGTATTGGGTGAATGTTTTGTATTTATGTCTATATATTTTTTTACATTATTCATATATATTATGCATATGCATATATTAATTTTATTCATTTTGTATACATATGGGTATGCATATATATATATATATATATATATATATATATATATATATATATGTGTACAGTAGTTATGCTGTGTTTATTTAGAGTGAGTATTTATTTATTCTTTGTTTGATTTAAAATAGAATCTACAATATGTGAGACAAATATACATATATACATTTATATTTATTCTTAAAGACATTTTGTTATGCGTTTTCATCATAAAATCATGTTAGTAATATAGGCTAAACAGAGGAAAAGGAATGGCAATTTGATTTTATTGGTTAGTCAATTTATTAATAATTATCAGGTGGAGGTTCTTCGGATAGTGTATATTAATAATGGAGTTTGAATTAATTTTGAACTTTCAAGAAGTCCCAGTAGAGGAAAAAGATGAAAATGCTTGTTCATTTTAATAGCCATCCTTCATTAGAAGCATATTTTTTCAGTAAAGTAGATTTTTTAGAACTGGACCTGTCCCCCCATTTTTGGATCGCAAACATTAACCTATTCCTCAGTAGAGTGCATATTCTACCTTACTACCTTACTGGCAGAAAACAAGCTGTTAGATGGCATCAGGCTTTCTCACCCTTCCTTGCTCTTCAAACAGGAGTTCCCTAAGGCTCCATACTTGGGCAGCTCCTTTTCAACATTTTTACCAACAACCTACATTCATCCTGCAGTCTCTCATCTGTAATACAATATGCAGATGATTCTATTCTCTTATCTATCTTCAGTACAATCTCTGAACTACACACACTAGCACATAGTTCCTTTATCTCTGTTGAAAAATGGTTCAGAAATAATCAACTAAGCCTTAACCCTAAGAAAACTCAACTCCTTCTCTTCCTACCTCAGACACTCTCTTACTTTAAGTCCAACTTTTCTCTTTCCTCTCTAGATGACACTACTATCTCCCCTGCCTCACACACCAAACTCCTTGGGGTAATAATTGAGGCTGACTAAAATTTGACTTGTATATACAACAGGCCATCAAAAAAACCCACCAAAAACTTGGACTACTTTATAGGCTCAAATAATTCCTCACTACTGCCACTAAACTCACTCTTGTGCAGGCGTTTCTCTTACCTAGTTTTCTATATGCTTCCACCATCCTTACCAATATCCAAACTACCTCAATGCAGAAACTGGAACAAACATACAACAAAATTGCCAGATTTATTCTAAACCAACTGCTCTCGTCGCATCACTGCCTCTAAACTAAACAAACTTCAGTGGCTGGAATTTTTGCACCTTCTCCTACAATCGCAACTCCGCACTACCTTTTCCATACTCAACAACCCCTCTGCCTGCCCTGCTCTTGCCTCCCATGTTACTCTACTCCCCCTCCCGCCCTCTCTGGAGCACTAATCAGCATCTTCTCTCAGTTTATAAACCCAAAAGGAACATTGGCAAACTACTTTACAAACACTCTGTCTCACTAAATTGGAACAAACTCCCCCTCCATATTAGATCCAACCTTTCCTTTCCCTGTTTAAAAAGAATCATAAATCCCATCTACTAAACTTGAAATTATGCCGTTGCCTTGACCACATGTAGTCTTAATCTGTCCTACTGTATAACCTGTTGCATCTCCTAACTTTCTTTCTGTTAGCAACTTCTGCTTAAACTAACCTCCTAAACCCTTAGCTCTACTACTATAGCCCCCTCCTTTCTCTCCCCTTCCCATTCTCCACACTATTTATCTTTTTCCTCCACTTCATATGAATGTCTGCACATTTTCCATCTTTTGAACAATGATTATCCTTTTGTTTTTACTCTTATATGTAGTAAATTTACACCACTGTTAGCAGTGCAACCCTTAATGTTCATAATTTTTTCTTTTGTTTTACTCTTTATAATTAATTTTGTATTTGCTTTGTTATTTTTAATAGTTTTTGTCCTCTATGTTTATGTTTGC
>NC_056725.1:1368379326-1368396826 GCF_019279795.1 Protopterus annectens
CTGGTGGGAAACTACAGTGTTCACCTGAGATATTTGTAGTGTGCATCATGGTGCATAATATCATTGTGTAGAAACAGCTACAGCACAGGGAAGGATTGCAGCAAGGCTCACCATACCTGTTGGAGCAGTAGATGAGGGGCAGAGCAGTCAGTCAGAGTCAATGGTAGAGCAAGTAGTAGCAAGACCCCATGTGAGGCAGAGGTAGGTACAGTTCACTGTGGTTTGAGAAGGAAGTAGCATCTGGTCCAAAATTAAGGACCATGATACAGACAACACAGACTAAAATGATGCATTGCTTATGACACCGAGGATATGCAAGACAGTGCTTGGCCTAGCCATGCTGTGTATCAGGTATTACTCACGTTACTCACACAGGTAAGAAGGTGTGCAGGGCATAATCAACAGGATTTTCACAGCTGGTGGAACAAAGAGACAGGGTACAGAAATGCTATCATATGGGGCAGGGTCATGGAAGATGCTGTGGCAGTCATGTAGTCTGGTAACAGGTTGTGAGGAGACAGGAACACCACTCTCCAGTGGTGGGTAAAGCTGCCATGTTATGAATATTGGTAACGTGTGCTGCAGTGGGTTGTAATTGCAGGGCTCAATGTGGTCCATGGCAGAGTTTACAGAGAACTATGAGAACTTGCATGTGCATCTTGTCAGGGTGTCCCATGTTGAGAGTCAACAGATACACAGTATTCATGACTGGAATATGGCCATAGGTAGGTGTGGTATTCATTCTGCCTACTCCATGTCACTGTTCAGCAGCTGGTTGTCATCCCAGAGGCCATGCAAGTTTTGCACATTGACCCAGAGACCACACCACACACTTACATATCTGCAATAAACTGCCTACATCACTGATCTGCACATACACTTATTAATATGAAATGTTCTACCCATGTCTAGGTGACAACTGGAGTTATGGTAGTATCACAGACCACCATGCCTAACAACTATGGGGCATCTGCACATGTTCTGCAAAACCTGGGTGGGGCTCACAGGACATTTATGAAGCACTGATGACACCAGATGTTCATCCAGCCCCTAAACAGGCTTCTTATATGTGGGGAATGTGTCTCATCCCTCCAGTGTTAATGCTATTGACAGTGCTACTGTGTTATCAGATTGTGCCATGCACACTTTGCCATCATCATCAGCCACAGGTGACCTACTGACATCAAACATGTGCTGTCACATTGTGTTGAATACTCTAGCAGCAGAAACTGGGAGAGTATAATAACAAGTGGCAGCACTGAAGCAAATGCTGTAGGTATGCGGGTTGTTGACAAAATCTCTGAATAGCATATGGACAGTAGCATATCTTGTTGTGTAGGGTGTTGTATTTGCATACTAGAAGTAGAAGCCACTTGCTGAGTAAGCCCTGCCTCACATGCAGAGCACTTTTTAGTATGGCTGTGTAAAAGAACCTGCTCCATCCTCTGCAGACTCACGCTTAATCATCACCAGACAGGATCCCACATCCAAGCTAGCTACAGGTATGAGATTCCACTCCTCTTCCCCTTTCCGGGACCGTAGGAACTTTTCCACTCCTGTTAACTACTTTTGCATTGGTGGTACACCTCTTGTAGAGGGCATGTCCTTGGCAATGTTCTGTGTCTTGTTCTTAACATACAACATCATATCAGTTACCCTTTGTTGAGCCCGTTGCAGACTCCTATTAGCCCCACCCACAACAATAATGTCCTGTACCATTCCTTGCTGTAACTGGTTCAAAAAGACCTTACTCATATTAGATTTGGCAGTGATACACACACCACGTTTGTGAAGGGATGAAAGTAAAATCTTAGTCTCTTGAGTACTGAACTTTTCCAGTTGTTGTGTCTCTTCTTGGTTAATGACAAGGTGTGTACACCTGTGAGTTACACCTGTCAGTCAGTATGTGTGCATGGCTGTCTGTGGATTTCACATCTCTGTGCCGGTTCCCCCACATATGGTGGCAACCTACATGTTCTGTGTTGTGCTGTGTTCACTCTCCCCTTTCCTATAAGAACTCCAGTAAATGGCATGTTATCACAACATCTCATCCTGCATCAGTGTATTGAACTCCTGTACTATTCTGCAAAACCTGCTCCCCCAAAGTATGTGTTACCATGCCTTACCCTATATACACAGGCTATCATGTCTTGTATGGCATGCCCTACCCTAAGTGCATGTTGCCCTGCAAATTTGGACATGACAGTGCCATGTCATAGTGCTGTGGTCCCACATCCACAGACATCAGTTCTTCTATGTCCTGATTACTGCCATCCACCATGGGTGTTCACTACACTGCATGGATACATTACCAAGTGTCCTATCTTCCTTTAGTTTCCCTACTTCAAAGTCCAGTGTACTTCAGGAAACCTCAGAAAACTTCTGATTCCACAGTTGCTTGTATAAATGAGGTCACTCACAATGTGGCATCCCCACTTTATATTATGCTACTAAGGGCCTTCTAGCATAGTGGTTGTGTTGATGAGGGGAATTTAATACAGTTGCCTCTGAACAGCTACCATAACTCCCAGTGCTACCCACACTAAGTGATGCTAGCCTGCATTTTTCAGGTTTGCTCACCACACTGTATATGAAGCTTGTAGAGTTGTGACCCTGCTACACACAGACTTTTGGTAGCGCCTCATTGTTGCATTATGAGGCATGTCACATGATGTTCAAATGTAGATCCATTTGTAAAGGTCTACAATTTTCTGCCAAATTGGACATGACTAAATGGACATGGCTGTTTCAGATGCTTGGAACAGCAGGGCTCTTGTGTGGTGTCCTAGGGAAAGCAATATTTTATTGTTCTTCCTCCATAAGAACCTTCTGGAGTATATGCATGGCTACTATTATGGGTCTTTTTGTACTAGGTAGGTGACTGGTATGATCTTGCCAGGACACTGAGTGACACTACATACATCTCCCATCTGGGTAGTTGGGTAGGTATCATTATAGGGACCTGTGGTAGTGTCACCTCTGACCTGTTTATAGGCTCATATGTGTTTACTAGGCTAATGACCACAAGGGCATTTTTAAGCCTAGCCATGCATCCCAAATCTCTGACAAGGTCTGCTACCCTTGATAAGTGTAAGCATGGGCCTGGGAGATTAACCCTTTACAGGTTACCTGACTCCATTAGAGACATAGGTGTCAAAATAAGGATGAAATTCCAGTTTTCCATCCAATTGTCCAAGTTGCACTTGAATTGGGTTAGAGAGGAACTCGGCTTTACATGGATGGGGAGCCTGTTCCATAGACAGGGTCGTCTCTGGGACACATACCTATCTGTCCAGTGGGTCCTATTTATATGACAGGCAAGATTTAAGTTTTTAGAATGGGTAATTCTGGTGCTGTTTGTTTTGTGGAGATGCAGGAGGTCCATCAGAGTGGGGTCTGGCAATGCCCTGTATGCCAGGCATAAATCTCCCCTCAAAAGCCAGTAGGAAACAGAATACAGGGATAAGGCCTTGAGGCGGTCTGCATAGGACATTTTACTTACACCCTGTATTCTTTTAGTGAGGAACATCTGTGGATGTTCCAGTTGTTGGATATGCCTGGTTAGGTACATATCAAAGGGGGCATTGTACTCAGTGATAGGTCTGATGCATGCTGAATACAGTGGAACAATTACTTCCTTGGACTTAGATGACATACCTTTGTTTATAAGTTGTGCAACATAGAATGATTTCCTCACCACTGTAGGCACGTGATGATAAAAGACTAGATTACTAGCTATGTCTGTCCCTAAGTCCCTGACTACTGGGTCAACTCTAAGGGGTGCGTTGAAAATATGATAGTTACAAGGGATGGATGACTTCTGTAAGGATACTATTATGCATTTATTGGCATTTAGTTTTTGTCCATGCCTCTGACACCAGTTGTTTGTCTGTGTCATCCCCTCCTGGAGAACATTTGGGTCAGTGTGAGATGCCAAAAAGGAACAGTACAAGGACTGATCCCTGAGGGATTCCACTTGTGACTGGCCTCTTTGTAGAGGTGGAATCCACAGTTCTGACTTCCTGGGGCCTGTCTGTGAGCCAGTTGACTATCCAGCAGGTGACATACGGATTTGTACCTAACCTCTTGAGTTTGTCCAACAATGCCTGAGTGGGGTATTGCGTCAAATGCCTTGGCCAGTTCAAGGTAGGCAGTGTGAACAATTTTGCTCTCATCCATTGCTTTGGTGACCTTCTCAAAAATGTCCACCAGGTTGAGTAGGCATGATCTGCCATTGATGAAGCCAAACTGGGCTGGGTCCAGTGTCTGGAGGTTTACTATATCTCTACTGATCATCTCCATGATAATTCTTTCCATGACTTTACATATAAGACTAGTGAGGCTTATGGGTCTATGGTTTCCAGGGTCTGTAGATGGCCATCTTTTGTGCAGAGGGATGACTGTTGCATTTATCCATTCATGAGGCACAAAGCCTGTATGGAGGCTACAGTTAAATAGTAATTCCAGAGGCCCTGATAGGTCATGTTCATGCTATTTAGAAGGCATCCTGGGATATTGTCTGGGCCCACTGATGCAGTGTTCTTGGTCTTAGAAAGAGCATTAAGGACCTGTTCCCTTGTGATAGTAGGAGGAGTTATATTTGATGATATTTCCTGAGGAAAGGTTGAGGGGGGAAAGAGGGGGAACGTTGGAGCTGAATATATCAGCCAGGAGGTTTGCTATATCTTCTGGCTCAGTATAGGTGACTCCATTTACAATGAGCTCTGCACACAATTGTGTATTGCTTTGAGGTTGCGCACATAGCTAAAGAATGCTTTGGGTTGTCCTTGGCCTGGGAGGCCACACTTACCTCAAATTTGGCTTCAGTGGACTTTATTTGTCCTCTGAGTTGTTTGTTTAGTTTGATGAGTGTGCTTTTATCCTGCTGGGTACTGCACCTCCTAATTTTTGCCATGGTTTTCTTCCTCCTGTTTTACAGCCGATCAATTTTGTGATTCCACCAGGGTGGCTTGTTTTTCGAGTTAGTTCTGTACTTCTTCCTGGTGGGTACATCTGCCTCTATGCAGCTATTAACATGCTTGTACAGGGTTTCTGTGAACAGTTCTGCATAGGCAGAAGTGTTCTCAGGGTGCGGGAAGCAAAAATTAGGGACAAAGAGAGTTTTATAAACATTGGTTTTGGTCTTTATTTCTTTCTGTTGTTTTAACAGGCACATGACTGTACTGCATTCTTTCTACTTTGTCTATATTGCCCAAGGAGTGACAAGCTAATGTGGAGGGATATTGCAGAAAGAAACAGCACCTTACCTGGCAGTGGGGTGTGTGTGCCAACTGCACTACTATACTGTACAGATGTACTCTTATTGTATAGCATATGTATGTCCTTAACATATTCTATATTTGTTTTCTCTTTCCAGTACAGGTCCAGTGGTGGAGGCAAAAAATAGTGGTGGTCATCTCAGCTTCTGCTGGTCAATACCTTTATTGCTGGATCACAAGTGGTCACCAGGATCACCTCTCAGCGGAAGGATTGAAGTCACCTTGTTGAAAGTGACCAGGAGGGCTTAGTGGTAATTTCTACAGGTTCATAGGAAGTACTAGGCTGGCTGACCTTGGGGACATTTTGAGCCTATCCAGTTTCCCTTTTTATGCTCAAAATAGCCTACCCCATTTGATTATCAACTGTCTTTCCCCATCCCATGGTCAATAATTGTATATTATCCATAATGAGAATAACTGAGATCATACCACAGATAATTTGAGGGGACCCATGCATGACATAAAGCATTTAGGAGCTGCATCTACCCATTAGTAGTATGGGGGGGGGGCAGACCTGAGGTAAATTTTCTGTTTCTCATCCATAGATCTAAGTTGCATTTGGAAATGGACAGGGTTGAACTTTGTTTTATGTGGATGGGGAGTCTATGCCATAGCAGTGGTATTTCATGTGAAATATACCTGGCCCTCCAAACTGTTCTTTTGATACTGCAGAAGAGGTTTAGATCCCTAGACTGAGTATTTATGATGTCATTTGACTTTCTGATGTGCAGTAAACCCATGAATAAAGGGTCAGAGAATGCCTTGTATGCCAGACTCATTACCTCTTAGCAAGCAGTCTGTAGGATACCTAGTATAGTGACAGGGCTTTGAGTCAGTCCATGTAGGACATGTTGCTTAGGCCTTGTATCCTTTTAGTTAGGTATCCCTGTGGGTGATCTAGTTGTTGCATGTGTCTGGACAGCTGCATTCTAAAGGGGGTATTATATTTAATGACTGGCCTAATTAGGGCTGAGTAAAGGGGGACAGTGACATTTCTAGTCCAAGACATAATCCCTTTGTTTATAAGCTGTGAAATATAGAAGGTCTGTCTTACAACAGTATACACATGTAGGTCAAAAGTTAGGTCACTGTACACATAGGTTCCCAAATCCCAAACATCTGTGTCAACTCTTATAGATGTGATGTCAATGTGGTAGTTCCATGGGGTAGATGACTTCCCAAAGGATACAATAACCCATTTTTTGGCATTTGGTTTAAGAACATGATTTTTAACACCAGTTACTTATTTGAGACAAACTTTACTGCAGGATGGCTAAGTCATTTAGGGATTGAGTGACTGCTCCTAGCTTGCAGTCATCTGCAAACCTAGTTAGTCAGAGCCCTTTGGTATTGTTTTTAACTTCAGAAAAGTAGGTGCTAAACAGGAGAGATCCCAGCACAGAATGCTGGGGGACTCCACTGGTGACTGGTCTCTTTGTGGAAGTAACATCCCCTATTTTAATTATCTGGTCCTATCTGTAAGCCAGTTATCAATCCAGGGGGTGACATAGGGGTTTATTCATAGTTTATTTAGCTTTTCTGCTATGCCTGAGTAGGGAATTCTGTCAAAAGCTTTGGCCAGGTCCAGGTATGTGATATATATTGTTTTGCCTTCATCCATTGCTTTGGTGACCTTTTCAAAAAAATCCACCAGGTTGAGTAAGCATGACCTTTCCTTGATGCATCCAAACTGAAATGGGTCTAGTGTTTCTGGACTCCCTGTGTCCTGACTGATTAAATTCAAGATAGTCTTCCCATGGTTTTGCATATGAAGCTGGTTGGTCTTATGGATCTGTAATTGCCTGAGTTTGTGGAAGACCCTCCCTTATGCAGGGGAGACTGTAACTCTTCTCCATTTGCTTGGTACAAAACCTGTATGGATGCCAAGATTTAACAGTGCTGTTTGGGGCATGACTAATTCATTCCTCATGCTATTTAAGATTCATCTAGGGGTATTGTAGGACCCATTGATGCAGTAGTTTTGCTTTTGATAGCACTTTTCGGACTTGGACTTGTGTGATAGTTGGAGGTAATCTAGTTTCAGGTATATGTTGAGGGACAGATGGAGGGGAGAGAGGGATAAACATGCCACACTCATCCAGTATGCAGAGGATTCAGCTCTAATCTGCTCTGCCCCATCTCTCACCACTCTACAACAACTCACTCAGGAATCCTTTACCTCAGTGGAGAAATGGATTACTGATATCCAATTCAGCCTAAACCCCAACAAGATTAAATTGCTCCTATTCACCCCCAATAAATTGAAAACTACCCTTCTTTCCTTTACCATCACTTCCAAAAATGGCACTACCATCTCTCCTTCAACCCATACTAAACTCCTTGGTGAAGAAATTGACAAAAACCTCCTCTCTGATGTCCATATTTCCCAAACCATCAAAAAGTACACAAAAAAATGGGAGCACTATACAGACACAAAAATTTCCTCTCAGATCAGACACGAATCACCCTAGCCCAAACTCACCTATTGTCCACACTAATGTACGCAACACCAATTCTTACCCTCTTCTCTGACTTCTGCATCCACTACCACACTGTTCAAAAACTCACTTAAATCACATCTTATGAACACCTGGCTATGTCCATGTATTACATAACATTTATTTTGCTTCTTCATATACCTTCCTTCCTAGTATATTTACTGTATATATTCTACAGTACCAGAACTCTAATTTCTTTATCTCTAGCATGACATTTCCCTTGGTAACCATGTTGTTTTTTTATTACTTTGTATATTGTTGATATTCTCTTTGTCTGTTTTACATTTCTGTCTGATTTTTTTGTCCGATTGTTATGTAAATGTGGAGTTTTCTCCCCCGGGCCTCCACTGTAAATGGACCTGGTCCAGTTGGACTATCCCAGTAAACAAATGTAAAATAAATAAATAAAATAAAGTTAAGAGCTATATTTATTCACCAGTAAGTTAGCTATATCTTCAGTCTCAGTGTAGGCAACATTGTTCACAATCAGCTCAGCACATTACTGCACTGTGCTGTTGATATTACAAACATAACTAAAAATACCTTGTGATTTTCTTTGGCTTGGGTATCTATTTTAGCCTCAAACTTGGCTTTGTTGCATTTTATTAAGCTCCTGATTTGTTTGTTGATTTCAGTGACAATGGCTTTAACATTCTGGGAATTACTCTTCTTGCTTTTGGTCAAAATTCTTTTCCTTTTATTATAAAGCTTGTTGATATTATGGTGCCACCACGTGGATCTGTTTCTGGGGTTTGCCCTGCACTTGTTCCTGTGGGATACAGCTGTATCTATGTAGCTGTTTACATGCTGGCATAGTGTGGTGGTGTACATTTCTGTGTATTCAATGGAGTTAACTGGGCTTGGTGGGGATTTGAAGCTTGCCAATGTATCACAATATGTAACCAAAACCCAGAAGGAAGGAGGTTCCTCTCTTGATACTGGCCCAGTGGAATCCACTGTGGTCATGTCACCTAGTGGCATTTACAGAGACTGATGTTATTTGAGGTGCATGAACAGCTGAACATCTGCTTCTCCACTTTGGAGCATTTCCTGTCATGGCTGGTTGAGACATGTGATCAGCAAGCTCTGACCATCTGACCACTAGAAGCACAGCATGCACTTGAGGCCGACAACACAAGCGAAAGATGTCTGTGTGATTGGCCTCAGGCTAATCTGGCATCTACTGTGTTCCTGCCCTGTTCCCCATCCATATGTTCCCCGATACCTTGTTTGTTGTCTATTCCTCCATATCCCCACATATCCATCCTCTGTGTATCCATTTACTGTTCTACCCACCTTTAGTAACAGTATTACCCAATCTGTCTGCCTGTGTTTTATGTTTGTCTGCCCATCTGCAGCTGTAACTTTATCCTTTCCCTCTATTCTGTCAGCATTTCCTCACTATCCAGCTATCCTTCATCTTCTTTTATCAAAAACTGTGAGCCTCTTCTCCAAAAATGCCATTCTTTCTCCCCCATCATTCCTATAGTTAGCCTATGTGTTTTCTCTGCTTGGTATTCCCAAGCCTTGTATGTGTTTTCCTTGCTTGCTATTCCCACTTTTGTAAAGTCTTATCTCCCCTTCCTCCCCAGTTATATGATGAATTGGGTTGACACTTGGCTGTGCTGGCCTGCTTGAGCTGCTTAACACTGCATGTGTGATAACAAAATGAAGCATCATCTGTGAGAGCGCACAGCCTCAGGCACATTCAGGCACTCATGACTGCCTTTTCAGCAATGTGAGAAACTGTTAGTGTAACTCCTTCACTGATCTTGAATAATGCTACTTGCCCACCTAACTAATTGAATGCATAGTATCAAAAACAGCACTGGTTCAGGGATACAATGACAGTTTGGGTAAGAAGAATTAAATATTAGCCAGAAAACTATTTTGATTGCTCTGAAAGAATTTGGCAGTGGAAATGGAATAGCAGTATGATAATAAAAATGAAAAAGTATGATATACTTCTTTTTGACCAATTAAAGACAAAAGAATGCAACGCAATTGGAAATGTTTACAATTTATTAAGAACATTAGCAAAAATTGTACAGGACAAGTGGAAGGATTAATATATTTTTGTAAAATATGTAGAAGAACTACCACTCTACTTTCTTTCACACACACGATCACTAAAACCAGAGAAAACAATAACCTTGTATCCACCCTTTTTCTGGACCTCTCCAAAGCATTTAACACCGTCTCTCACCCCTTACTTCTTCAAAAATGTCTTCTCTTGGACTCTCTAACTCTAGTCTCAACTGGTTCTCTAGCTACCGTTCTAAGTGCCAACAGTCTGTTAAATGGCTTTCCTCCTTCTCCAACCTCCTCCCTATTAACACGGG
Source organism: Protopterus annectens (assembly GCF_019279795.1). Lineage (NCBI taxonomy): Eukaryota > Metazoa > Chordata > Ceratodontiformes > Protopteridae > Protopterus > Protopterus annectens. Next base: position 1,368,389,446 of record NC_056725.1, read on the forward strand.
TGTACCTCAAGGCTCCATTCTTGGGCCTATACTTTTCAGCATCTTCACAAACTGTCTTCATACATCCTGCTGTCACTCTTCCCTTATTCAATATGCTGATGACTCCACCATCGTCTGCTCCTCTGATAACTTTCAACACCAGCAAACTCTTACCCAAAAATCCTTCAACTCAATAGAAATTTGGCTAAATAAAAAAACATCTTATCCTCAACCTGAAAAATGCAAATTGCTTCTATTTCTCCCAATGTCTATCACAACAAAAATCATCCTTTGCCATTACTTCTCTTGACAACACCCTGATAGACGTAATGACAAACACTAAACTCTTGTGCGTTATCATTGACGATCAACTTAAATTTGACTTACATGTCCAATACTGTATCAAAAAGATGCACCAAAAACTGGGGATGTGTTATAAAACAAAAAAATTCCTCACCAATGACACCAAACTTGCCCTTGCTAATGTTTATCTTCTCCGCACCCTACTTTATGCCGCTCCTATCCTAACCAATCTACAATCCTCTCTTAGAACAAAGCTAGAGCTCTGCTACAACAAAATTGTTAGATTTTCTGCTAACCAACCTTATAACTCACACCACTGTATATCTCTAAAAATCTTTAACTGTCTTGAGCTACCTCACCAGCTCCAACTCACACAACTTCCCCTCTGTTATTTCATAATAAATAAACCTACTGCCTGTCCTGCCATTGCTCCAGTCCTCACTTTCTATATGCCTTATCACTCACACCAAAGTCTATCCAACTTCTGTTAGAAATGTACAAGCCTAAAAAAATCCCTAGGTCATTCCATTTACAGCTATACTGTAGCTCTAGCCTGGAAGAAAATACCTCTAACCATCCGATCTATCCCAAACAACCTCCAGCTTCAAGAAAGCCTTACGGGAAAAACTCCTTTACTCCTGGCTCTGCCTCTGTGATACTACCCACTAACCTCATACCCACCTACCTCACCGCGCTACCTTCCCCTCTACTTTCCACTCCCTGACCCCCCCTTCTACCTCCCCTCTACCCACTGTTCTCTTTTTTCTATTCTACACCTCACCATAGTCACTCCTAATCTTCCACTATCCCCCTCCCACCCCCAGCTAGTCATTCCTCCCTCTTCCATGTCCCTCCACTCTTCCCGTTTACTCCCATCATTTCTTTCTCCTTATCCACCACCTACATCCTTCTTTTCTTCCACTCATCTCCTCCCATCTGCTTGTTCAGCAACTCTGCAGATAGCTCTGCCTCTCCCTAGAAACCTTTCTGCTGCTGTAACTCACTACTAACCTTACAATTCTCCCTGACAACTTTCTGTCTTCCTTTTTCACTAATAAATCTTGCATTCACACTCAGACCTTGTTTAATTCCACTGTGTTTAATCTGCCTATGCCTGCTAATTATGTAAAGTTAAAAAAGGATTATTGTCATTATTTGTATATTTTTATTTTATTTTATTTTTATTCTTTTTATTGTTTATTCTTCTTTTTATTGTTTATTATTATTGTTTTATTGTATTATTATTCTTTCTGTTTTGCTGGAGCAAAGAGCTCATGCCCAGACAACCTATCCCAGTTAAGAAATGTCACAATCAATCAATCAATCAATCAATCAATCAATCAATCAATAAAATTAAAATAATTCTACCCTGGGAGAGGATTATCTTTCATATGACTACTATAAATCTTTAGACAATAAGCAGTTAGACTCTTTACTACAGATATTTAACAATTACTACTTAGAAAACTTTAAAACTGAGGGCAGTGAAGTTATGCGCTGCTGTTAAATAATCTAAAATGTCATGACCCTTCTCATTTAGAGACAGGAAAAGTACTGTGCTTCTGAATTGTAACTATAAATTAATAGCTTTACTTTTGCATCATTTTATTATTGAGAAGTTTTAAAAAGGCGTATTATCACGTATCTAATAATTGTGCAAGACACATCTTTTGCATTTTAAAAACATATTTTAGATGATATAATCTAAATAGAGTTAGTTTTTTTATGGAACATAGATCTAGAGAAAGAATGCAACAATATCACTCATAAAATCATGTTACAAATATGTCCGAAGTTCTGTGCATGAATTAAACTGATAGTTAATGGTCATAGAGGAAAGAAAATGAGGGTAAAATGGATAGGGTGTATACTAATCCCGTTATATTTTAGTTTATGTATTTTTGACAACATTACGAAATGTTAGAGTGGAATAATGTGTTATGTTCAGGTTGCTTCCCATCAATTTTATCTTGCATAGCCAATATAATGTATACAGTGAGACTGTAGAACAATGTCATCTCTTAATGGAAGAGTTAAAATATTACCTGCAACTTTGAAAAAAAAAGTAACTTTACAAAGTGTAAGACTTATGTTTCCATTGGTGTATTTGGAGAAATTCCATTTATTAAATATTTCTTTTAAGTTTTTGGAGACCTGTTTTGGCCAACAACTTGAGATACATCAAGTGAAGGAGAATATTATGTTGAAAATGAAACATATAATAACTCAGAAGGATAATGGTTATTCTTTGGATAAATAAATCTTCTTACTGAAGACTTTTTTACTGAGTATAGGAGATCTTGTAGCTCGGTTATTTTTATTACCTGAACATTCTGAGTCAACTATGATGGGAACATGTTTCTCAGAAATTTGGGGAAGTAGGATAAAACTCATAAAAAGAAGAATGTTATAGCAATGTATTAAAAATGAAAGAATTAGTACATTTAACCCTGTCATCAATGATTTTGATTTAGTTTTGAAGTCATTGGTTAAATGCATAGAGGACTGATTTGAGGATAATCTTTAAAAAGCGACCGTGGGAAACTGTTAGAGAGATGGTAACCAGGGCAACAAAGAGTCTCTCTCTCTCTCTCTCTCTCTCTCTCTCTCTCTCTCTCTCTCTCTCTCTCATATAAATATCTTGAAACACTTAAAAAACATATAAACTCTCAAAGATATATGCTGAGTGCCATAATAACAAGTAAATAAAAAACAAGCAGATTAAAAAAACATCAGAAGGAAGATATACCACTAAATATAACTTTATCTTAAGGAAGCTTGAATCATTACTGCATTTTTATCTTAATAACTGGGAGAACTCAAAAATAATAATATAACAGTATCATTCGTATAAAATCCATTGTTAAAATAATTCACTAAAATGCTATGTCTAATTTAAAATTTCATAAAAGAAACTCTTAAAAATGCTTATTATATATAATAGCCAACAATATTAAACTGAACATTAATACACACCTTCCTTAACAACCACAGTAGTTATAATGTAGCTGCTCTCAATTTTAAAACAAGCACCAAAGATATATTTTCATTCAATCCCAGGGTTTCATCTGCTTGCAAGACTACTTGCCAGTAAGTCTCCCTGTATTCAATTTTTTCCTCCCAAGGGCCACCCCAAATATTCATTGGTTGGGAGGGTAGCCTAATGGTTGAGGTGTTTGCCTTATTAACACAAGGTGCAGGGTTTGAGTCTCACAAGGGATAATTGGCTGGCAGCGGCGGCTTGTGGCTTCAAATCAAAGGGGGGCTGCAGGAGATAGCTGAATGGATGGGGTCAATGGGAAGGGGTGCAGCCAACTACAAAGGGGAGGAGCTATGCTCAAAAACTAACTTTAATTAAATATGCTGCCCTGGGTGCCAAACCCTCATTATGAGAGTCCAATCAAGACAAATGAAGTGTAAAAGAATAAAAATATTTCAATGCATTGGCTGCATGACAGCTTACTTAATATCTAGATGGAAACAAAAAGTTTGTGAGGCATGAAAAAATAAATTACTTTTTAAATACATTACTGGAATGCCAGTCAAAATCAAGTATAAGAAAAACAAGCAGCACTCAACTCAAACCGCTTCTCCTTGCACTGCAGTTCTAATTATAATTTATATTCAGCTTTATTAAAGTACCAAGTAACATGCTGAAAGTAGCAATCTCTGTGATGCTCCCACTTGTAAAAATGTTTCTTATCCAAAAAAGACCTGCTGCCTGACAACTATCTACTTGTTTCATGGGGAAAACATGATCAAAGTAAAAATGAAAAGCAAACAAGAAACAAGCTCAAGATACATTGCTTAAAGGATTACTGTACAGGTTATGGACCACACATGAATGGCATTCTGTTTAGTTTATGGGTAAAGCCCTCAGAGATCACTGGAAGTCTCAAACAAGTGTAATCAGCTTCTTAAAATAATGTAATCCTGTCCTTTATTACAAATACTGTCATATGCATTTCAATACCCAATGCTTATACATTATCTAGTTAAGTATTCTCTGCATGGCAACAACAGAAAGGCTTTCAATGTTGGCAATTCTTTAACAGTATGCTTATTAAAGCTTACTTGCATGTTATGGTCTCAGACAAGCTTACCTGATGGTCATTAAAGCATTGCTACTTAAAACACAGAGCAACCGGCACTTTCTGAGTAATAAGCATAAATCAACAGTACAAAAATATGACAGAAACCAGACCATTCTGCAAAATCAAGAACAGATGAAAAGCCACTGTAGTACTTCAAAATCTGGAACAGATGAAAAGCCACTGTAGTACTTGTGTCTACCTTGGCTGGGGAGATACCCTGCACATTTACACTGCATAACTGCTCCTTGCCTTGCTTGGACACATCCAGAGTCACTACATGGGGGAGTGGGGTGCAACAAGTATGTCACAATTTGAAATGTCTCTGGCTGACTGTGATGGCCCTGACACATTTGTCATACCTCTTCACCCTCAGAGAAAGAAATCAGGGCAAAGCCATACATAGAAGTGGGACAAAGGCCCAAAAATAAGGACAATTTTTAAATATTGCTCTTATAAACTTAGAAAGATAATAGAATAGTAGGTCTTGCATTAGTATGAATTTTCTGAAGGATATGAAATCTGAAGCTCAAATGTCTGTCATTATTTTCTAACTTCAGTCTTTAATGATTTACCACTAATTTGCCAAAAAAAACAACACAATTTTATGAAAAATGGACCAAATATGGGATGCAAAAATATAAAAATAGCCACACAATACAGCTGGGAACCTGTCAAAGAAGATACACTTTTTTAATATTAGTACTAGTACTACTAACTTGAGCAGCTGACAAAATAAAAGAATCAACATGCATTTCTGAAATAAAAGTAATCTATAACTCTGATTATTACAGTTATTTCTTAATTGTAAACCCTCCATGTTTTCTTTCAAAATTGCTATTTTGCGGAAGGATTATTAGGGGAAGAGAAACATTTTGAGCCAAATTCGGGGACAGTTGAGAGGTTTGGCTATACCTAATTCTGTAAAACAATTTATTTGCATGTACCTCTCAACCTGTTAATGCAATAAATCTGGACAAGGCCAAATATATTGGGGGAACATATAAACAGTACTAAAAATTACTCTTGTATAAACTGAGACAGTTGATAGAATAACAGGTCTTACTTTAGCATGCATTTTTCTGAAGGTTATGAAGTCTGAAACTCAGTGTGTCATTATTTAATGACTTAATTCCTAAATGATTTTCCAGAAAACCACAAATTTTATGACGAACAAACCAAAAATAAGAAGCAAAAATCTATTCATTCTGTGAAAATCTGGACAGTTGGGAGGTATAGTTCAGCTGGGGCTGTCTTTGAGTTTGCCGCCCTTCACCCTCACAAAATCATGGTCGAATGGAGCCCTCTCCCCTGCAGCCATTCCAATGATCCATTACTTGGCTATTTCACTCCATTTACCATAAACACTAATGTGCATACTGCTTTACTTCTATGATGATTTGGATTTCATTTGAAAGTTTTATTTTGCATTTTACAGCACAAACACTAAGACATCTGCTAAACAAAGCAATGCAGTCTCACAATGAAAACAGGCTTAGCATTAAAACTTCTCTGCCCTTGAAACTCACATTCAATGAAACAGCATTGAAACCCACATTCAAAGAAAATACATTTTGCCAGTGGCAGATAAAGATTAACTTTGGGCTGTTTTCAAATCATAGGCCCCTTGCACATGAAACATACATGTGCTCTTTGATACACCTTCCTGATTGTACTAAATTATATTCCTTGTACAATACAGTACAGTTGTTAGACGGCATTTTAAATTTATTGTTTTGAACATTTTTCCAGTAAACAATGAAACAAAATGCATGCAAAAATGACAAAACTACCCAATTCAGAATATTTCCATCATAAATGTCTACTCAACCTTCTACAGTCCACTAGTATCAGTAAATAAGCACAATCTCTGAAGTAGTAAAAGTCATCTAAATAATTCCACATTAAAGAAATCTGTAACAATAAAGAGGTTGCTGCTAGCAAACAACTTTATATGTCATTGTTTATTCATCTACAAATAAAGTGCCTGTTGCCCTTGAGGAATAAATTGCCTATGTTGCATGCATTAAAAAAATGATGAGCTAGTAATATCGCAATAGGGACTGTATGGCAAACTGATAACAGGTTCATAGTTACTACTCTAGGTATCTTTGTCAAAAAGGACTGCAGCATCCACCCACTTTACAACACATACAGTATCAGCAATGCATCTATCTACTGTGGGAGTAGAACCCACAGCCTTCTGCATCAAAAGCAAGTACACTACCTGTTGTGCTATTAACAATGCAAGCAAGCACAGAATAAGCAGCATTAAAGTTATGTTCCCCTGCAGCTCTCAGCTCCTTGTAAAATCTACTCGACACGCAGTTGTATCTCTGAACTTTGCAGCACAAGAAATCTGGAAAAAGCCGAAATTTAGTGGGGGGGGGAGGGAACAAAAGCCCAAAAACCAGGGACACATTTTAAACATTGCTTGTATAATGTTGGAAAGTTGCTAGAATAAAATGCTGTGTTACCACCATACATTTCACTGCCACGTCTTTAACCCAGGGGACCCTGTGCAAACAGTCAGAGAAACATACCACTATGCCAAATCAGTTGTTTTGTGACAGTGAGGAAGACAAACTTAAATGGCTACCGTTTAATGAATTCAGTTCTCACCATAGCTGTCAACCTCTTGGCACAAAACACCTGAACAAAGCCAATAATGGGGGGAATACAGCCCCCAAACATATTCAGTGAATTCAGTTCTCACTATAGCTCTCAACCTCTTAGCAAAAAGCATGTGGACAAAGCCAGTAATGGGGGGGATATAGCCCCCAAATATTCAATGAATTCAGTTCTCACCATAGATAACTCTCAACCTTAGCACAAAATACCTGGACGAAGCCAATAATGGGGGAATACAATCCCAAAAATAGGGACATATTTCAAATATCCATGTTATAAACTTAGACAACTGCTAGAATAAACAGTTTTGTGTTACCATGTACTTTCTGAAGAATATGAAGTCTGAAATTCAAATGCCTGTTGTTTTTAAACATTTA